>NW_022590126.1:0-24018 GCF_004348235.1 Phoca vitulina | reverse complement strand
AGACACTTCTCTGAAGAAGACATACAAATGGCTAACAGACACATGAACAAATGTTCATCATCATTAGCCATCAGGGAAATTCAAATCAAAACCACATTGAGATACCACCTTACACCAGTTAGAATGGCAAAAATGGACAGGGCAAGAAACAACAAATGTTGGAGAGGTTGTGGAGAAAGGGGAACCCTCTTACACTGTTGGTGGGAATGCAAGTTGGTATAGCCACTTTGGAAAACAGTGTGGAGGTTCCTCAAAAAATTAAAAATAGAGCTACCCTATGACCCAGCAATTGCACTACTGGGTATTTACCCCAAAGACACAGATGTAGTGAAAAGAAGGGTCATATGCACCCCAATGTTCATAGCAGCAATGTCCACAATAGCCAAACTGTGGAAAGAGCCGAGATGCCCTTCAACAGATGAATGGATAAAGAAGATGTGGTCCATATATACAATGGAATATTACTCAGCCATCAGAAAGGATGAATACCCAACTTTTACATCAACATAAATGGGACTGGAGGAGATTATGCTAAGTGAAATAAGTCAAGCAGAGAAAGTCAATTATCATATGGTTTCCCTTATTTGTGGAACATAAGAAATAGCATGGAGGACATTAGGAGAAGGAAGGGAAAAATGAAGGGGTGGGGAATCGGAGGGAGAGATGAACCATGAGAGACTATGGACTCTGAGAAACAAACAGGGTTTTAGAGGGGAGGGAGGTGGGGGGATGGGTTAGCCTGGTGATGGGTATTAAGGAGGGCATGTACTGCATGGAGTACTGGGTGTTATACAAAAACAATGGATCACATCAAAAACTAAAAAAAAAAAAAAAAAGTCCTTAACTTACAAGGGAAAACCCATAAAGCTAGCTGATTTCTCAACAGAAACATGGCAAACCAGAAGGCAGTATATGATATATTCTAAGTGTTGACTGGGAAAAATCTATAGCCAAGCATACTCTATCCATCAAGGCTATCACTGAGAATAAAGGAGAGATAAACAGTTTCTCAGACAAACAAATAGCAAAGGAGTTTATGACCACTAAACTAGCTTTGCAAGAAATATTAAAGGGGACTCTTTGAATGCAGGGGAGAGAACAAAAGTGACAAAAACAAGAAAGGATCAGAGAAAATCTCCAGAAACAATGACAAAACAAGTAATAAAATGGCAATAAATACATATCTATCAATAATTACTTTGAATGTAAATGGACTAAATGCTCGAATCAAAAAACACAGAGTGTCAGAACGGATTTAAAAAAAAAAAAAAAAGACCCATCTATATGCTACCTACCAGAGACTCATTTTAGACCTAAAGACCCCTGCAGATTGAAAGTGAGGGGGAAGAGAAACATTTATTATGCAAATGGATGTAAAAAATAAAGCTAGAGTAGCAATACTTACATTGGACAAACCAGACTATAAAAAAAGACAAAAAAGAGAATTATATAATCATAAAGGGGATAATCCAACAAGAAGATAAAACAATTGTAAATATTTATGCACCCAACATGGGAGCACCCAAATATATAAAAGAACTAATAAGAAACATAAAGAGACTCACTGATAATAATACAATAATATTAGGGGATTTTAACACCCACTAACATCAATGGACACGATCATCTAAACAGAAAATCAGTGAGGAAACAATAGCTTTGAATGACACACTGGACCAGGTGGACTTAACAGATACATTCAGAACATTCCATCCTAAACAGCAGAATATACATTCTTTCAAAGTGCACATGGAACATTCTCCAGAATAGATCACATATTAGGTCACAAATCAGGCCTCAACAAATACAAAAAGATCGAGATCATACCATGCATCTTTTCTAACCATAATGCTAAGAAATTTGAAGTCAACCACAAGAAAAAAATCTGGAAAGACCACAACTACATGGAGATTACACAACATGCTACTAAAGAATGAATGGGTCAACCAGGAAATCAAAGAAGAAATAAAAAACAGTATATGGAAAGAAATGAAAATGAATATTCAATGGTCCCAAGTCTTTGGGATGCAGCAAAAGTGATCCTAAGAGGTAAACTTATTGCAATACAGGTCTACCTCAAGAAGCCAGAAAAATCTCAAATAAACAATCTAATCTTACACCTAAAGGAGCTAGAAAAAGAACAATGAATAAAACCTAAAGCCAGCAGAAGGGAGGCCATAATAAAGATTAGAGCAGAAATAAATGATATAGAAATTAAAAAACAATAGAACAGATCAATGAAATGAGGAGCTGGTTCTTTGAAAAAATTAATAAAACTGATAGACTTATCAAAAAGAAATGAGAAAGGACCTAAATAAATAAAATCAGAAATGAGAGAGGAGAAATAACAATCAATACCACAGAAATACAAACAATTATGAGTATATTATGAAAAACTATGTGCCAAGAGGTTGGACAACCTGGAAGAAATGGATAAATTCCTAGAAACATAAACTACCAAAACTGACCCAGGAAGAAATAGAAAACTTGAACAGACCAATAACAAGCAGAGAAATTGATTCAGTAATCAAAAAAGCTCCCAACAAACAAA
Organism: Phoca vitulina; assembly: GCF_004348235.1. NCBI lineage: Eukaryota > Metazoa > Chordata > Mammalia > Carnivora > Phocidae > Phoca > Phoca vitulina. The sequence continues at coordinate 21,467 of NW_022590126.1, read as the reverse complement.
AGTCCAGGGCCAGATGGTCTCACAGGTGAATTCTACCAAACATTTAAAAAAAGAGTTACTAGCTATTCTCCCCAAACTTTTCCAAAAAATAGAAATGGAAGGGAAACTTCCATATTTATTATATGAGGGCAGCATTACCCTGATACCAAAACCAGACAAAGACTCCACCAAAAAAGAGAACTATAGGCCAATATCCCTGATGAACATGAACACAAAAATTCTCAATAAAGTACTAGCATATTGTATCCATCAGTACATTAAAAGAATCATTCACCATGATTAAATGGGATTTGTTCCTGGGCTCCAAGGTGGTTCAATATTTGTAATCAATCAATGTAATACACCATATTAATAAAAGAAAGGATGAGAACCATATGATCATTTCAATAGTTGCATAAAAAGCATATGACAAAATAGAGCATCCATTCATGATAAAAACCCTCAACAAAGTAGGGGGAACATACCTCAACATAAAAAAAGCCTTATATGAAATACCGACAGCTAACATCATCCTCAATGGGGAAAACCTAAGAGCTTTTCCTCTAAAGTCAGAAACAACACAGAGATATCCACTCTCACCACTGTCATTTACCATAGTACTGCAAGACCTAGCCACAACAATCAGACAACAGAAAGAAATAAATAGCATCCAAATCAGCAAGGAAGCAGTCAAACTTTCACTATTTGCAGATGACATGATACTCTTTATAGAAAACCCAAAACCTCAACCAAAAAAAATGCTGGAACTGATACACAAATTTAGTAAAGCCATAGGATACAAAATCAACATACAGAAATCTGTTGCATTTCTATACATGAATAATGAAGCAGCAGAAAGAAATCAAAGAATCAATCCTATTTACAATTGCACCAAAAACCATAACATACCTAGGAATAAACCTAACCAAAGAGGTAAAAGACCATACTCTGAAAACTATTAAGCACTGCTGAAAGTAATTGAAGATGACACAAAGAAATGGAAAGACATCCCATGCTCATGGACTGGAAGAACAATACTGTTAAAATGTCTATACTAAAAGTAATCTATACATTTAATGCAATTTCTATCAAAATATCAACAGCATTTTTCACAGAGCTAGAACAAACAATCCTAAAATTTGTAGGGGATACAAAAACCCCAAATAGCCAAAGCAACCTTGAAAAAGAAAAGCAAAGCTGGAGGCATCACAATCTCAGACTTCAGGTTATATTACAAAGCTGTAGTGATCAAAACAGTATGGCACTAGCTCAAATATAGACACAAAGATCAATGGAACAGAAAAGAAAACTGAGAAATGAACCCAAAACTATATGGTAAATTAATCTTTGACAATGTAGGAAAGAATATTTAATGGAAAAAAAAGTCTCTTCAAGAAATGGTGCTGGGAAAACTGGACAGCAACAGGCAAAAGCATGAAACTGGACCACTTTCTTATACCGTACACAAAAATAAATTCCAAATGGATTAAAGATCTAAATGTGAGACCTGAAACTGTAAAAATTCCTAGAGGAGAACACAGGCAGTAACCTCTTTGACATCAGTGGTAGCAACTTCTTTCTAGATATATCTCCTGAAGCAAGGGAAACAAAAGCAAAAATAAACTACTGGACTTCATCAAAATAATGCAAACTGGTGCAGCCACTCTGGAAAACAATATTGAGATTCCTCAAAAAGTTAAAAATAGAACTACCCTGTGATCCAGCAATTGCACTCCTAGGTATTTACCCAAAGAATACAAAAATACATATTCAAAGAGATTCATGCACACCAATGTTTGTAGCAGCATTATCTACAATAGCCAAATTATGGAAACAGCTCAAGTTTCCATCAACTGATGAATGGATTAGGAAGATGTGGTACACACACACACACACATGCCATGGGATATTAATCAGCCATAAAAAAAATGAAATCTTGCCATTCATAATGATATGGGTAGAGCTAGAGAGTGCTGGGTGAAATAAATCAGTCAGAGAAAGAAATATACTATATGATTTCACTCATGTTTGGAATTTAAGAAACAAAACAAATGAGCAAAGGGAAAAAAAGAGAGAGAAGAGGCAAACCAAGAAATAAACTAAACTATAGAGAACAAACTGATGGTTATCAGAGAGGTAGGTGGGGGGCGGGTGTTAAATAGGTAATGGAGATTAAGGAGTGCACTTGTTGAGCACTGGGTATTGTACGAAGTGTTGAGTCACTATATTGCACACCTGACACTAATATTATACTGCATGTTAACTAACTGGAATTTAAATAAAAACTTAAAGAAATATAAATACCCAATAACTATTAAAAAAAAAAAAAAAGACCCATAAATAGTGAACTGGTGGTTTCCAGAGGGGCAGAGTTTGGGGGATGGGCAAAATGGGTAAAGGGTAGTGGGAGGTACACGTTTCCAGTTATGGAATGAAAAAGCAAGGGGATGAAAGGTATAGTATAGGGAATATAGTCAATGGTATTGTAATAGAGCTGTATGGTGACAGATAATAGCTATACTTGGGGGCATAGCATAATGTATAGAGTTGTCAAATCATTATGTTGTACACTTGAAACTACTGTAACGTCATGTGTCAACTATGCTACAATAAAAAAATAAAGGGTAAAACAAAACGGTTCAGTCTCAATAATGAATAATAACTGAAATCTAAAGCATTAAGTAACAAATTTTATCTATTAATTTGATTAACATTTTAAATAATTAATACTACTGAGGGTATAGATAATGCCTTTCAAACACTGCTGGTAGTATCTTTCTGCAAAGCACTTTGACAATTTATATCAAGAGACTTACAAATGTCAATGTCTTTGAACGCAGTAGTTTCATCAGAAAACACACAATGGTTGATATACACAGATATCTATTATAACATTATTCATAGCTGAGAACTGGAAATAGCCTAAATATTGAATGGAGAACTATTTAAGTAAATTCCAAATGATGGACTATTATATAGCCTTTAAAATATTTCCCATAATATAGGAAAATATTATTAGTATAGTATTAAATATAAAAGTCATAAAAAACACCATATATTCTGTTGTACAAATTTCATGTACATATATTTCTACAGAAGAAAAGACTTAAAAAGTCAAAATGATTATAGGTATTGAAATAAAGATTTTTAATACTTTCAGTATTTATAAACTTTATATAATGGTATCAATTAACAATTATTAACTTTTTCTTCAAATAACTAAGGTAATCATCAGACTTAATCTCCTAATTTCTTCCATTTTTTAAATCAATTCTGAGCAGGATAGAAAGCATATCATAGGCCTCAATCTTAACAGTCCAAAGATTCAGCAAAGTGCCATTGATTAGGATTCCATGTAGCTTCCAAGTCAGCTTCACTACACAGTCTTGACAGTGTGTGCGTGTGTGTGCGTGTGTGTGTGTGTGTGTGTGTACTACTACCTGCCTTCCAAGTATTGAATGCCACTTAAAAATATCATTGATCTGCCCCTGCCTCCATATTAATCCTCAGTTATGAACTGAAACATTCCTCAACTTGCCTTACTCTGTTGATTGCAACAGTACTCTCCAAAATTTTGACCTCATTATCCTATATATAAAAACCATTTGAACACAGAACTCTACTAGCCTTATATTTATTTTTAAATGTGTATGTATTACTGTTAATATACTATATAAAATAACTTATCCAAAAATTTTAAAAATATAAAGAATATGATAAAAAGTATAAATGGAAGTTCTATTATTTTGTTCCTAAACCTAATGGGTCATTTTAAAACACCCTAAGATATATGGCCCTACTATGGAGATGACAGCTACAGACCACACTTTCCAATCCCATCTCCTTCCCATATTGCATCTGGAACCATGTTCTGAAATTCCAGAATGCCTTAGACTTGAGTCAACTCAAACTATCACAATATTCATAACAGAACTCACTTGTACAATGTGAAGAATCATATCTTCCCATGCCTTTTTGTCTCTTGGCAAAATCTGGACAATTATATGTAAATATTGCATACAGTATAGTATAACTACATTTATATTATTATTGTTGCTATCTGTCAGTAATGATTACTACTACTGTGACTGTGACCACTTTACTGTCATATGTAAGTCATAATATTATTCAGCTCTTTTAGATGTTTCAATATATACCTCTGCAGATTTTTGAAGGTTATCATGGCATGGAGCAAGAAGGGATGTCTTCTCCCATTTCTGTGCAACTTGATTGGCTTCTTCTATCTTCTGATCACAACTTTTTTGAGAATTTAGCAATGTCAGCTCATAAAATTCTTGAATATCTGTGAAAAAATGTAAGGGAAGGATCAAATGTCATGTACCATCACATAAATAGCTTCTGCATGTATGTATATATGAAAAATTTTGCTGAATAAAGAACTACATACACATGATCCCAAAGAAAAATAACAAAAATAAGGAAATCTTGAAAATTGCATTTTTATCTGCATGAGAATTCTTTATTTATAATTGCAGAAACTGGAAACAACCAAGATGTCCTTCAATCATCGAATAAACAAATTGTAGGAAGTCCATATTCAGCAATAAGGAGGAATGAGTTATCAATCCATGTAAAAACATATGAATCTTAAATGCTAAGTTTAAATATCTGGTCTAAAAAAGCTACATATTACATGATTCCATTTATATAATATTTTAGAAAAAGCAAAACTAAAAAGACAGTAAAATGATCAGTGATCACTAAAGGTACTGGGGGTGGGGAAAAGGATTAAATAGGTAAAGCACAGGGTGATGAAAATATTCTGTAGTGATACTGCATTGGTGGACACCTAACATGAAGCATTTGTTAAAGCCCATAGAACTTTACAGCACAGAGAGTAAACCTTAATGTATGCAAATTTTAAAAAAACATTTAGGAGGTCAAGGAATCCCAAGATGAAACACAGACTGTGACAAAAGAATCTAACTGTATTACAAATGTGTGAAATAACCTCCCTGAAGGCAGTAGGAGAAAAAGGTAGTATCCTGAAAATGAGTAGAAAACATAAAACCAAAGACAAAGGAATTATTACAAAAGAATCCTACTCTATGCTTTAGTCAATAAATTTGTTTCCCATGATGAGTGAAAGTTAGCAACTTTGGAATCACTGTACATATATATTAGAATTGAACAATTAAATGGATGGTAGATGGTGGGAACCAGGTTTCTCACTATTGGAGTAGGAGTTTACAAACAAGTAGGTGGGGACAGGTGAGAGGAGGGCACTAGAATGATCCCTGTGATTTTGGGTTATATTTTGAGACATCACTATAAACTCCTGTTTAGCTTAATATGGGTACAAATGGATACATATAGAAATATTTATAGATCTGTATGTACACAGGTTAATACACACACATATATTTTCTTACTTGGTATGCTGAAAGGACCTAGAATTAATGAAGCCCCAGTAAGAATGAACACAATTAATACCCAGATTTTGGCCTCTATTTTGCATTCTCCAACAATTGGTAAAGAATAATGAATAAATAAAGTGGTACTGGATTAGGATTGGGACTATCTATATGAATTCAAACATTTTTAAAGGAAGGGAGGGAGGGTGGAAGGAAGGAAGAGAAGGAAGAGGAGGAAAGGAAGAAGGGTTAGGAGTGAGATGGATATAGAAAACTATGAATAGAAATAAAAATGATGATGTATGTATATGTTTCCTAGTTTTGTCATATATTTGTAGGCTGAGAGGGCCTAGCAGGAAAAACAATCCAATAGCAACAAGCACACCTGGAGCCTAGATCATGGCTTGAATAAAAGGAATCAGGGCTTCTTGAGAAAATGGTTGACTCTATTACTGAAGCAGGAAAAACAGTAAGATGAGCCTAGAGTATCTTGCAATACCCATAAATGAGAAAACACTACCCCCCCCAAAAAAACCCTGCTACAATGGGGGCATGTCAAAACAATATAAGAGTTATAAGAAGGAGCAGCCAAAGATGGCCAGTAGTATTAGCTTATAACCCAAAGTATAAAATAAATACCCATGAATCTATACTGGTATATGCATACATGTATGAATAAATGAAGGAATAGATGTATGTAGATATGTAAATAGACAATCTCCCTTGATGAAGAGTTCCAAGTAATTTATTTAGATACTGTTCTCAAGGAGATGAAGCATAACTTTCCACCCCTTAAGTGTGAGCTGTCCATACTGACTTCCTTCCAAAGAATATAGTATTAAAAGGGGGAAAACAAGAGTAACTTTACAGAGGTGAACCCCAATAAACACTAACTCAATCAAGTGATCAAGACCAACAACATCATTGAAGAGTCAGGCTGATAGGCAAGCAACCTATAGAAGTAATGAGAATGGCACTTTACCTCTGGTGTTCCTCCCCAAAACTCATAACCCTAATCTAATCATGAGAAAGACAGAAAAATCCTAGTTGAGGAACAGTCGACAAAAAAACTTTACCAGTACTCTGTAAACTGTCAAGATAATAAAAAATGAGGAAAGTCTGAGAAATTGTCACAGTTTAGAAGAGCCCAAGGAGACACAAGAAATAAATGTAATATGGTAACCTAGACAGGATCCTGGAACAGAAAAAGGACATTAGCTAAAAAGTATGGACTTAATTTCATAATAATGTATCAATATTTGTTATTAGTTGCCACAGTAAATCTAAGATGTTAACAATAGGAGAAACAGAGTCTGGGATACATTGGAGCTCTCTGTACTATCTTTGCAACTATTCTGTAAGCATTAAAACTACTCCAAAATAAAAGTTATTTTTAATTGCCTTTTTATTTTATTTTTTAAAAGATTTTATTTATTTATGTGTCAGAGAGAGAGGGCCACAAGCAGGGGGGAGCAGCAGGCAGAGGGAGAGGGAGAAGCAGGCTCCCTGCTGAGCAAGGAGCCCAATGCCGAACTCCATCCCAGGATCCTGGGATCATGACCTGAGCCAAAGGCTGATGCTTAACCGATTGAGCCACCCAGGTGTCCCTTTAATTACCTTTTTAAAAGGCATTACATACGGGCATCTGGGTGGCTCAGTCAGTTAAGTGTCTGACTTCACCTCAGGTCATGATTTCAGGGTCCTGAATTGAGCCCCCATCATATTGGGCTCCCTGCTCAGTGGGGAGTCTGCTTCTCCCTCTTCCTCTGCCCCTACCCCCAGCTCATATGCATACACTCTATCTCTCAAAAAAATAAATAAAATCTTTTTAAAATAAATAAATAAATAAATAAAAGGTATTACATAATCACTGTTAGAAACCTGCCCAAAGGGCCCCCAAAATGAATGCTTTCATAAATCCATTTTCAGATTTAGAATGTAAATGGGATTAAAAATTATCACACAAAGTTACATTTTGCAACTTTCTAATATATGAAAAAAGTGTTTTTGATGACATCTGCTTCTGACACTATGGCTGACTAAGTGCTCTTCAGATTAACTAGACACTTTGAAGTATTACTGATGTTGCAGCAGATGGGGTAGGTCTCCAAGAATGATTTTTCACATATACACACACACAAAAAAAACCTGAGCTGAAATCAGATCAGCTGGGAGGTTGGATTAATGGTAGTTGACATACAAAAGGGATGGGGTTGTTCTGAGAACACATACCTATGGCAGAATTATTACTATCAGCATACAGAGCCTCATATCAGTAAGTAAAGGTATGGAAGCTGGCCCTGAACTTCCTCACTGAGCCAAGAACCTCAAGGGATGCTGAAGTAATTCTATGATGGTGGCTCCCTATTTGCTACTGGCAGCAGCAAAAGAAAATATTTTCTATAGGAAATCTCAAAGCTGCAGGACTCTCATAGATGAGGATCAAGAAAAGAGCTCATAATCAAGATCACAAACCAACAGAAAGGCATGTCAATATAAATGAAATTCAGCAGCAACAACAAACAATAGGTTACATGCCCAGTTATTATTGGTTTTGGACTTTTCTGATATAGAACAAAAAAAAACCTATGTAAAGTGTTGATGGCCATACTCACAAAGATGAGCAAATAACAAGACCTAGTAAGAGTGAACAAGCAAAATGAGAAGAAACAAATGTAACTTCTAAAAATTAAAAATACAATTCTTTAAAAATAGATTAATGGGGTGCCTGGGTGGCTCAGTTGGTTAAGCGACTGCCTTCGGCTCAGGTCATGATCCTGGAGTCCCGGGATCAAGTCCCACACCGGGCTCCCTGCTCGGCAGGGAGTCTGCTTCTCCCTCTGACCCTCCCCCCTCTCATGCTCTCTCTCTCTCATTCTCTCTCTCAAATAAATAAATAAAATCTTTAAAAAAAAAAAGATTAATGGATGGCTAGAGGGATGGATTGATATAACATATAACAAATATAATAAAATGCTAATTATAAAATCTATGTGGTAGGTGTACAGATACTCACTGTAGTATTCTTATAATTTTGCTGTTTGAAAACTTTCATAATAAAATGTTAGAAAAATGTATAATTATTTAAAGTTAAAAATTCAGTGGATGGGTTAAACAGCAGATTAAACAAAGTAGAACTGGGAAATATTCCCAAAGAAATTAGCCAGAATTCATCATAAGAGAAGATTAAATAGAATATATGAAAGTATTAATTGACTATGTACAGGATGGATAAGTCCAATATTTTTCTAATAGATGTCTTCAAGGAGAAAATAGAATAAATAACAAGTGATATTTAAAGAGATAATGGATATAAAATTTTTAGAACTTATGAAAATATGAATTCAAAAAAAAAAAAAGAAAATATGAATTCAGATACTGAAAATAGCAGCTTATATGAAAGAGAATAAATAAAAGCTATGCACATACCATAATAAAATTGCAGAATACCAAAGACAAAGCAAAGATCAAAGCGAAAAGACTAATCAGACTTCTCAAAAGCAATAATGGAAGCCAGACAACAGTAGAATAACAACTTCAAAATTTTGAGAGAAAATAACTACGAACATAGAATTGTTCATTTGCAAATCATATATATGATTTAAAAAAACTTGTATCTAGAATATATAAAGAACTCTCAAAACACATATGAAACCAAACAATCCAATAGAAAAATGGCCAAAAGATTTGAACAGGAACTTCACTGAAGAAAATAATAGATGGCAAATAAACACATGAAAAGATATTTAGCATCATTAGTCACTAGGGAAATGAAAAATCAAAAACACAATGAGATACCTCTACATATTTATTAGAATGGCTAAAATTAAAAACAGTGATCATACCAGGCACTGATAAGGATGTGAAAGAAATGGAACTCTCATACTCTGATACTGAAAATGAAAAATGATACAACCACTTTGAAAAACAGTTTTTTCAGTTTCTTAAAAAGTTAAGCATACAACTAATGTATAATCCAACTATTCATGTTCTAGGCATCATCTAAGAGAAAAGAAAATATATATGTCACTATGAAATGTCAAGTCTGGAAACAATCCAAATGTCCATTAATAGGTGAATGAATAAACACATTTGGCATATCCATACAATAGAATACAACTCAGCAATAAAAAGGAACAAACTATTGGAACACACAACATGGATGATCTCAAAATAATTACATCAAGTGAAAAAAATCAGAGAAAAGTGAGTTCATGTTTTATAATACATTATAAAAATTCTAGAAAATGCAAATTAATTCTATACTGACAGAAAAAAAAATCAGTGGTTGCTGAGGAATGAAGTGGGGAAGGACTGCAGGAAGGGGTGAGTGGGAGGGATTACCAAGAGACAGGAAGAAACTTTAAGGAGCAGTGGATATGTTTACTACCTTGATTGTGCTAATAGTTTCACTAATATATACATACTTCAAAACATATTAAATCATGCACTTCACATATGTGCAGTTTATTATGTATCAATTATACCTCAATAAAGTGAAAAAGATAAGACATGAATTTAGGGGAGACGTTTTCATAACACATAGGCAAAGGAAGAGTATATAGGTATGCAAAGGCCAACAAATCAAAAATGAAAAGACATATAAGCCAGAAGGGGAAAAAATGGGTGAAAAATATGGACAGTCATTTCACAGTAAAGGAAACATATATCATGGACAAAAAAAGATGTGGATCAGTAGCAAATTTTATTTGTTCCTGATGAGTGGGAATTGCTATAACCACTTTATTATTTTTTTTATTATGGTCAGTTAACCAGCATATAGTACATCATTAGTTTCTGATGTAGTGTTCAATGATTCATTAGTTGAGTATAACACCCAGTGATATAACCACTTTAGAAAACAATCTTGTCTTATCTTGTAAAACTGAACATTTATTTCTCATATAATCCAGCATTTCTACTACCCAATATACATCCTAAATGAACTCTTGCACATATGCACCAAGAAACAAGCCAAAATGTGCATAGTAGTACAGATCATAATAGCAAAAAATTAGAAACAATCCAATGTCCATCCAAAAGGAAAATGAATAAATGTGGTATGTTCTCAAAGTGGAATTTATATAGCAGTGAAAATGAATAAACTACAGTATCATAAAATGACATGAATAAATCTTGAAAACAATGTTGAGTGAAAAAAAGCAAGTCTCAGCATAAAAATATTTTTGTAAAGTTAACAAACATACAAAACAAAACTCTGTATTTTTAGGCATACATACATATGTGAAGAAACATTTAGATCAAAGCAAAGAAGTACATGGAAAGATGTAATTACTTCAGCAGAAGCGGTGGGTACGGGAGAAACACATAGGTAGATGCAAATAGAAATGGTCTAGTTCTAGATTTGGGTGGTGATTCCAGAAATGTTTACTGTATTATTATGCTACATATGTTACATATAAATTACATATATTCTTTTTCTTTAACTCTTTTAAATTTTATTATGTTATGTTACTCACCATACATCATTAGTTTTTGATGTGGTAATCCATGATCCATTGTTTTCGTATAACACCCAGTGCTCCACGCAGTATGTGCCCTCCTTAATACCCATCACTGGGCTAACCCATCCCCCCACCCCCCCTCCCCTCTAGAACCCTCAGTTTGTTTCTCAGAGTCCATAGTCTCTCATGGTTCATCTCTCCCTCCGATTTCCCCCCCTTCATTTTTCCCTTCCTTCTCCTAATGTCCTCCATGCTATTCCTTATATTCCACAAATAAGGGAAACCATATGATAATTGACTTTCTCTGCTTGACTTATTTCGCTTAGCATAATCTCCTCCAGTCCCATTTATGTTGATGTAAAAGTTGGGTATTCATCCTTTCTGATGGCTGAGTAATATTCCATTGTATAATGGACCACATCTTCTTTATCCATTCATCTGTTGAAGGGCATCTTGGCTCTTTCCACAGTTTGGCTATTGTGGACATTGCTGCTATGAACATTGGGGTGCATATGGCCCTTCTTTTCACTACATCTGTGTCTTTGGGGTAAATACCCAGTAGTGCAATTGCTGGGTCATAGGGTAGCTCTATTTGTAAATTTTTGAGGAACCTCCACACTGTTTTCCAAAGTGGCTGTACCAACTTGTATTCCCACCAATAGATTAAGACGGTTCCCCTTTCTCCACAGCCTCTCCAACGTTTGTGTATTCTTTTGTATATATTTTTTTAAAATTTTATTTTATTATGTTATGTTAATCACCATACATTACATCATTAGTTTTTGATGCAGTGTTCCATGATTCATTGTTTGCATATAACACCCAGTGCTCCATTCAATATGCGCCCTCTTTAATACCCATCACCAGGCTAACACATCCCCCCACACCCTTCCCTCTAGAACCCTCAGTTTGCTTCTCAGAGTCCATAGTCTCTCATGGTTCATCTCTCCCTCCAATTCCCCCCCTTCATTTTTGCCTTCCTACTATCTTCTTCTTCTTTTTTTTTTTTAACATATAATGTATTATTTGTTTCAGAGGTACAGGTCTGTGATTCATCAGTCTTACACAATTCACAGTGCTCACGATAGCACATGCCCTCCCCAGTGTCTATCACCCAGCCACCCCATCCCTCCCACCCCCCACCACTCCAGCAACCCTCAGTTTGTTTCCTGGGATTAAGAATTCCTCATATCAGTGAGATCATATGATACATATCTTTCTCTGATTGACTTATTTCACTTAGCATCATACCCTCTAATTCCATCCATGTCATTGCAAATGGCAAGATTTTGTTTTTCTTTTTGATTGCTGCATAATATTCCAGTGTGTGTGTGTGTGTGTGTGTACCACATCTTCTTTATTCATTCATCTGTCGATGGACATCTTGGCTCTTTCCATAGTTTGGCTATTGTGGACACTGCTGCTATAGACATTGGGGTGCACATACCCCTTTGGATCACTACATTTGTATATTTGGGGTAAATACCCAGTAGTGCAATTGCTGGGTCATAGGGTAGCTCTATTTTCAACTTTTTGAGGAACTTCCATATGTTTTCCAGAGTGGCTGCACCAGCTTGCATTCCCAACAGTGTAGGAGGGTTCCCCTTTCTCTGCATCCTCTCCAACATCTGTCGTTTCCTGACTTGTTAATTTTAGCCATTCTGACTGGTGTGAGGTGGTATCTCACTGATGTTTTGATTTGGATTTTCCTAATGCCGAGTGATGTTGAGCACTTTTTCATGTGTCTGTTGGCCATTTGGATGTCTTCTTTGGAAAAATGTCTGTTCATGTCCTCTGCTGATTTCTTTTTTATTATTATTATGTTATGTTAATCACCATACATTACTTTTGTATGTATTTTTAAGTAACAAAAAATTTAACTGTTTCATAAATAGTAATATTTACATAGAAAACTTACAAATCTTCAAATTTTATGCACAGCTACAACTTTATTCTGCCACTAGCAGTAAGGTGGCTGTGAAGTCATGCTTGGAAAATGTGTAAGAACAGAAGACAAAAGAACAAATAATCCTAAAATCTTTATGGAACCACAAAAGACCCAAATAGCCAAAGACATCTTGAGAAAGAACAAAAGCTGGGAGTATCACAATCTCAATTTCAAGATATATTACAAAGCTATAGTAATCAAAACAATATGGTACTGGCACAAAAATAGACACATAGATGAATGGAACAGGATAGAGAACCTAGAAACAAATCTACACTTATATGTTCAATTAACCTATGACAAAGGAAACAAGAATATACAATGGGGAAAAGACAGTCTCTTCAACAAATGGTGTTGGGAAAACTGGACAGCTACATGCAAAAGAATGAAACTGGACCACTTTCTTACACCAGACACAAAAATAAACCCAAAATGGATTAAAGAGCTAAATGTAAGACCTAAAACCATGAAACTCCTAAAAGAAAACATAGGCAGTAATCTCTTGGACATTGGCCTTAGCAACATACTTATGGATATGTCTCATCAGGAAAAGGAAGCAAAAGCAACATAAACTATTGGGACTACCAAAATAAAAAGTTTTTGCATAGTAAAGGAAACCATCAACAAAATGGAAAGGCAATCTACTGAATGAGAGAAGATATTTGCAAATTATATATCCAAAAAGGGATTAATATCCAAAATATACTTGTGTTCACTGTAGCATTGTTTACAATAACCAAGGTATGAAAGCAACCCAAGTGTCCATCAATAGATGAATGGATAAAGAAAATGTGGTATAATACATAATGGGATATTGCTCAGCCATAAAAAAGAATGATGTCGTTCCATTTGTGACAACACGGATAGACCCAGAGTGTATTATCCTAAGTGAAACAAGTCAGGCAGAGAAAGACATGTACCATATTATTTCACTTATATGTGGAATCTAAAAAACAAAACAAACAAAAACAGAAACAAACTGATAAATATAGAGAATTTGCTGCTTGCCAGAAGGGAGGATGCTGGAGGATGAACTAAATAGGTGAAGGGGATCAAGAGGTAAGAACTTCCAAATTATATAATAAATGTCTCAGAGATGGAAGTACAACACAGGGAATATAGTCAATAATATTGTAATAATGTTCTATGGTGACTATACTATACTTGTGGTGAGCACTGAGTAATGTTTAGAATTGTTGCATCACTACGTTGTGCAACTTAAACTAAAATAACATGTCAACTATATTTCAATAATAAAAAGAAAAAGAAGGTAAAAACCATACATGTATAAATCCTTCTCAGATATCTGAATATAGTAAGAGTTGATAGGGTGTTAATTGGGTTAACAAAAGTCAGAAATAAGGAATAAAAAAAAAAGTGGAATGCAAAAATATTCTCTGCATCAAGTATTAATTAAACATAAAAGAGAAAAGAATCCCTGTAAAGATTTCTGCAGCTACATATTCTCTAAAGAATAATGACTTGTAATGGGTAAAACAATTTTTGCAAAGAGTCAAATTTCAAGATGTTTTTTCTTTGCATCAATTTTAAGGATGTAAACATTGTTTCATAATCAGCATTTGCAAGTTGCCAAATTTTGAAATATTAGGTGTGTAAATTATCCAGAAATGGAAGCATACTTATCATATTCATGTTAAGGATACATATTAAGCTATACTTTGACACATAATGGATAGCATTATGTGACTCAATCAGATTTGGGAAAACCGTATGGACAGTACTTTAATATTAAATTTGAAAATATTAATTAACTTATAATCCCCAAACCTGCTAATATGCTTATAGTCTATTTCACTCCTTTATCTACTTACCATTCCTACCTAATTAACCACTAGAGAGGAAAAAGGTAACTTTAGTTAAGTCAAATATTATTTAAATTTGAAGATAATTCTATAAGCAATGTCAAATTTTACTTCTGTTTAGTCAGATGTATTTTTTCATGCCTGATCTATATTTGTTTAGCACTTTTGAAGCATCTCTTTTCAACACCCTCTCGTATCCCCACCACCACCCCTTCCTAACATTCCCAGTACCAGCGTTGAGGCCCTCGCCATCTCTTGCTCATACTTCCTTAGGCTCAGATGCCCTTTCAACACACATAGAAATCTTACTTCTCCTTCAATGCCCACTTCCACTACCAAGCCTTTTTAAAAAAGAATATTTGAAGTCAGAGATCTAAATATGAAATGTCATCAGCACAGAAAACAGTCTTACTAAAACTGAGTTCAATTGAGGAAATGTGGGTGAGAGTAAGAACACCAAGCAGCTACAATCAAAAAGGAAAAATGCTGGTGTGGGGAGTTGTGGGAGGAGGTGGGCAATGCTGCTTCTTTCCTCCAATTCCTACAAAGTACTGCTAAGATCTATTTAATAGTTATTTATCATTCTACCTTAAATTAGTAGTAGTTGTTTACCCACCAGTCCTCAATTCAACATTTCAATTCAGTAAATAATTTTTAAGTACCAGGCAAGGCCCTTAGGAATGAAGATGATGTCATAGCCAGCCACATTATTGTCTATTATCTAGCCTCATTCTTTATATTTTAGTAAGCACACAATGAATGTTTGCTAATTTTAGTTTATTTGCATTCCCTCTCTGTTTAAAGATCAAATAAAATAAAAATCATTGAATTAAGTCAAATCTCCTCATACTCAGGACTGGAGAAAACCTGTATATTATTTAAAATATATTTCTAGAGACACATCGGTGGTTAAGCGGCTGCCTTCGGCTCAGGTCATGATCCCAGGGTCTTGGGATCTACACCCACATCGGGCTCCCTGCTCATCACGGAGCCTGCTTCTCCTTCTGCATGCTGCTCCCCCCTGCTTGTACGCTCTCTCTGTCTCTCTCTCTCTCTCTCTGACAAATAAATAAATAAATAAAATCTTTAAAAGTAATAATAAAATAAATAATGTTTCTGTGTGACTTGATTTGATCACAGCTACTAGCACTTTTATTTTCCACATTCCTCCTGCAAATAAAAAAGTTTTGCCACCAGGGGCGGAGCAAGATGGTGGAGGTGGAGGAGACCTGGATTTAGTCTGGTCCCAGGAATTCAGCTGGATAGGGATCAAACCATTCTGAACACCTATGAACTCAACAGGAGATCGAAGAAAAGAATAGCAACAACTCTCTGAACAGAAAAGCGACCACTTTCTGGAAGGTAGGACGTGCGGAGAAGTGAATCCGAGGCAATATTAGGGAGGATAGACGGCAGGGGAGGGGGCCTCCATCCGCCACTTCTGGCAAGTGAAAGAGCAGTGGAGCACAAAATCAGAACTTTTAGAAGTCCACTCTGCTGAGGGACATCGCTCCAGTAGCTAAGCGGGGGGTGGAACCCTTGCTGGGACAATGTGGTCTCAGGACCATTGGGGTCACAGAAAGACCAGGGGTGCCTGAGTGCAACAGAGCTCCCAGGTATCGAAGCAGGGAAGCCAGCTGCAGAGACGGAGCCGAGGAGCGGTCTCTCAGCTCGGGGTTGCCATAAACCATGATCTGTGGCACAGTCAGGCCACTGCTCTTCCAGCAGGGACCCAACAAGTGGCAGATCCGGGGAGACTCCCCTTCCTCCCCCAGGAGGAGTGGCATGGGAGTGCACCACAGGAATCTGCTGGGTTTGGAGATTCCACACAGGGTCGTGTGCCAGAGATAGAAACCCTCGGTCACAGGCCTGGTGAACACAGAGTGCGGCCAGAGACCGGGAGACAGGAGTGACTGACTGCTTTTCTCTGGGGGCTCACTGAGGAGTGGGACCCTGAGTTCTCGGCTCCTCCAGGGCAGAGATTGGAAGGCTGCCATTTTCACTCCTGTCCTCCAAAGCTATTTGGAAAGCTTGCAGGGAACAAAAGCTCCCAAGAGCAAACCCGAGCAGATTACATAGCCTGGACGGCAAGGGCGGGGCAATCCCCCCTCTGGCAAAGACATTTGGGAACCATGGAAACAGGCCCCTCCCCCGGAAGATCACCAAGAACAGCCACCAAGACCAGTTTACCGGTCAATGAAAACGGCAAGACTCCAGTGATAGATTCATGTAGATTCATTCACGTAGAATTCATGGCTTTTTTACCATGATTCTTTAGTCTTTCAAATTTAATTGGTTTTTTTTTCAAGGCACCTGGGTGGCTCAGTTGGTTAAGCGACTGCCTTGAGTTCAGGTCATGATCCTGGAGTCCTAGGATTGAGTCCCACATCAGGCTCCCCGCTAGGTGGGGAGTCTGCTTCTCCCTCTGACCCTCTCCCCTCTCATGCTCTCTCTCACTCTCTCTTTCAAATAAATAAATAAAATCTTTTTTTAAAAGAAAGTTAATTTTATAACTGTCTTGTCTTTTTTTAATTTTTCTTTTTCCCTTTTTCAACCAACATCTTATCAATCACTTTTCAAAAAAATATTTTTTATTTTTCATATTTAGTCATATTCTATCCCTTCATAGTAGTTACCCTTATTTTGGGCATATATATATAAGTTGTTCTACTTTAAAATTTTGAGATACAGTTTCTTCTAACAGATCAAAATATACCCTAAATCTCTAGTGTATGGATTTGTTCTAGTCTCCTGCCTGATCACATTCTCTCCCTTTTTTTAATTTAAATCCTCTTCTTTCTTTTTTCAAAGAACTTCTTATCTTATAAATTCCTTTTATAAAATCTTTTATAATTTTCTTCTTTACAGTCATATTCCATCCCTTCATTGTATTAACC
The DNA here is from genome assembly GCF_004348235.1 of Phoca vitulina. Classification (NCBI taxonomy): domain Eukaryota; kingdom Metazoa; phylum Chordata; class Mammalia; order Carnivora; family Phocidae; genus Phoca; species Phoca vitulina. Next base: position 3,980 of record NW_022590126.1, on the reverse strand, counting down.
CTTATTTTTGTACATAAATAAGATTTTCTTTCTTTAAAATTTTGGGAAGCACTTTCTTCTAACAGACCAAAATACACCCAAAATTTAGTGTGTGGTACTGATCTATGCACCAGCCTGATCATATTTGATCATATTCTCTTTTTTTTGTTTTGTTTTGTTTTTGTTTGTTTTTATCTTTTTCTTTTCTTTAATCTTTTTCTTTTTTCTTTCTTTCCCTTTCTTTTCCCCTGGTTTCAGGTCTTTTCGGATGTGTTTAGTGTATATTTTCTGGGGATGTTGTTACCCTGTTAGCATTTTGTTCTCTCATTCATCTATTCTCCTCCGGACAAAACGACAAGATGGAAAAAAACACCTCAAAAAAAAGAACAAGAGGCAGTAACAACTGCCAGGGACCTAATCAATACGGACATTAGTACAATGTTGGAACTAGAGTTCAGAATGATCATTTTAAAGATACTAGCTGGGCTTGAAAAAAGCATGGAAGTTATTAGAGAAACCCTTACCAGAGAAATAAAAGAACTACAATCTAACCGAGTTGAAATCAAAAAGGCTATTAATGAGGTGCAATCAAAAATGGAGGCTCTAACTGCTAGGATAAATGAGGCAGAAGAGAAATTAGTGATATAGAAGACCAAATGATGGAAAATAAAGAAGCTGAGAAAAAGAGAGATAAACAACTACTGGACCATGAGGGCAGAATTAAAGAGATAATTGATACCATAAGACAAAAAAAATTAGAATAATTGGGATCCCAGAAGAAGAAGAAAGAGAGAGAGGGGCAGAAGGTATATTGGAGCAAATTATAGCAGAGAACTTCCCTAATTTGGGGAAGGAAACAGGCATCAAAATCCAGGAGGCACAGAGAACCCCTCTCAAAATCAATAAAAATAGGTCAACACCCTGATATCTAATAGTAAAACTTACAAGTCTCAGAGACAAAGAGAAAATCCTGAAAGCAGCTCGGGAGAAGAGATTTGTAACCTACAAGAGTAGAAACATTAGATTGGCAACAGACCTATCCACAGAGACCTGGCAGGTCAGAAAGGACTGGCAGGATATATTCAGAGCACTAAATGAGAAAAATATGCAGCCAAGAATACTATATCCAGCTAGGCTCTCATTGAAAATAGAAGGAGAGATAAAAAACTTCCAGGACAAACAAAAAATAAGGAATTTGCAAACACAAAACCAGCCCTACAAGAAATATTGAAAGGGGTCCTCTAAGCAAAGAGAGAGCCTAAAAGCAACATAGACCAGAAAGGAACACAGACAATATACAGTAACAGTCACCTTACAGGCAATACAATGGCACTAAATTCATATCTTTCAATAGTTACCCTGAATGTAAATGGGCTAAATGCCCCAATCAAAAGATGCAGGCTATCAGATTGGATAAAAAACACAAGACCCATCGATATACTGTCTGCAAGAGACTCATTTTAGACCCAAAGACACCCCCAGATTGAAAGTGAAAGGGTGGAAAACCATTTACCATGCCTATGGACACCAAAAGAAAGCTGGGGTGGCAATCCTTATATCAGACAAATTAGATTTTAAACCAAAGACTATAATAAGAGATGTGGAAGGACACTATATCCTACTTAAAGGGTCTATCCAACAAAAAGATCTAACACTTGTAAATATCTATGCCCCTAACATGGGAGCAGCCAATTATATAAGGCAATTAATAACAAAAGCAAAGAAACACATCGACAACAACACAATAATAGTGGGGGACTTTAAAAACCCCCTCACTGAAATGGACAGATCATCTAAGCAAAAGATCAACAAGGAAATAAAGACTTTAAATGACACACTGGACCAAATGGAACCCACAGATATATTCAGAACAGTCCATCCCAAAGCAACAGAATACATATTCTTCTCTATTACCCATGGAACACTCTCCAGAATAGATCACATCCTAGGTCACATATCAGGTCTCAACCGGTACCAAAAGATTGGGATCATTACCTGCATATTTTCAGACCATAGTGCTTTGAAACTATAACTCAATCACAAGAGGAAAATGGGAAAGAACTCAAATACATGGAGGCTAAAGAGCATCCTACTAAAGAATGAATGGGTCAACCAGGAAATTAAAAAAGAATTTAAAAAATTCATGGAAACCAATGAAAATGAAAACACAACTGTTCAAAATCTTTGGGATACAGCAAAGGCAGTCCTAAGAGGAAAGTATATAGCAATACAAGCCTTTCTCAAGAAATAAGAAAGGTCTCAAACACATAACCTAAACATACACCTAAAGGAGCTAGAGAGAGAACAGCAAATAAAGCCTAAACCCAGCAGGAGAAGAGAAAAAATAAAGATCAGAGCAGAAATGAGTGAAATATAAACCAAAAGAACAGTAGAACAGATCAACAAAACTAGGAGCTGGTTTTTTGAAAGAATTAACAAGATTGATAAACCCCTGGCCAGACTTATCAAAAAGAAAAGAGAAATGACCCAAATCAACCAAATCATGAATGAAAGAGGAGAGATCACAACCAACACCACAGAAATACAAACAATTATAAGAACATATTATGAGCAACTCTAGGCCAGCAACTTAGATAACCTGGAAGAAATGGATGCATTCCTAGAGATGTATCAACTACCAAAACTGAACCAGGAAGAAATAGAAAACCTGAACAGACCTATAACCACTAAGGAAATTGAAGCAGTCATCAAAAATCTCCCAAAATACAAAAGCCCAGGGCCAGATGGCTTCCCAGGGGAATTCTACCAAACATTTCAAGAAGAATTAATACCTATTCTTCTGAAACTGTTCCAAAAAATAGAAATGGAAGGAAAACTTCCAAACTCATTCTTGAGGCCACCATTACCTTGATCCCCAAACCAGACAAAGAGCCCATCAAAAAGGAGAATGACAGACCAATATCCTTGATGAACATGGACACAAAAATTCTCACCAAAATACTAGCCAAGAGGATCCAACAGTACATTAGAAGGATTATTCACCACAACCAAGTGGGATTTATCCCTGGGCTGCAAGGTTGGTTCAACATCCACAAATCAATCAGTGTGATGCAATACATTAATAAAAGAAAGAACAAGAACCATATGATCCTCTCAATAGATGCAGAAAAAGCATTTGACAAAGTACAGCATCCTTTCTTGATCAAAACTCTTCAGAGGATAGGGATACAGGGTACATACCTCAATATCATAAAAGCCATCTACGAAAAAACCCACGGCCAATATCATTCTCAATGGGGAAAAACTGAGAGCTTTCCCCCTAAGGTCAGGAACGCGGCAGGGATATCCACTATCACCACTGCTATTCAACATAGTATTAGAAGTCCTACCCACAGCAATCAGACAACAAAAAGAAATAAAAGGCATCCAAATTGGCAAAGAAGAAGCCAAACTCTCACTCTTTGCAGATGATATACTTTATGTGGAAAACCCAAAAGACTCCACCCCAAAACTGCTAGAACTCATACAGGAATTCAGTCAAGTGGCAGGATATAAAATCAATGCACAGAAATCAGTGGCATTCCTATACACCAACAAAAAGACAGAAGAAAGAGAAATGAAGGAGTCAATCCCATTTACAATTGCACCCAAAACCATAAGATACCTAGGAATAAATCTAACCAAAGACGCAAAGGATCTGTACTCAGAAAACTATGAAATACTCATGAAAGAAATTGAGGAAGACACAAAGACATGGAAAAACATTCCATGCTCATGGATTGGAAGAACAAATACTGTGAAGATGTCAATGCTATCTAGAGCAATCTATACATTCAATGCAATCCCCATCAAAATACCATCCACTTTTTTTAAAGAAATGGAACAAATAAATCTAAACTTTGTATGGAACCAGAAAAGACCCCGAATAACAGAGGAATGTTGAAAAAGAAAAGCAAAGCTGGTGGCATCACAATTCCAGACTTCCAGCTCTATTACAAAGCTGTCATCATCAAGACAGTATGGTACTGGCACAAAAACAG
>NW_022590125.1:0-24153 GCF_004348235.1 Phoca vitulina | reverse complement strand
ACAAACAATCACGGCCACAGAGGGCTCACATGCCTGTGTTGGCCTCAGATAAAATCTCTAGAAACTATGATAACACAAATAATAAAATGAGACTAAATACATATTTATCAAAAATTACTTTGAATGTAAATGTACTAAATGCTCCAATCAAAAGACATAGGGTGTCAAAATGGATGAAAAAACAAAACCCATTTATATACTGCCCACAAGAGACTCATTTTAGACCTAAAGACACCTGCACTTTGAAAGTGACGGTGTGGAGAAACATATATCATGCCAATGGATATCGAAAGAAAGCCAGAGTAGCAATACTTACATCGACAAAACTAATCTTTAAAATAAAGTGTGTAATAAGAGATGAAGAAGGGTGGTATATCATAATAAAGGAGACAACCAACAAGAAGATCTAACAACTGTAAATATTTATGCACCCAACATGGGAGCACCCAAATATATAAAACAATTAATAATAAACATAAAGGAACAAATGGATAATAACACAATAATAATAGGGAACTTCAATAACCCACTTACATCAATGGACAGATCATCTAAATGGAACATAAACAAGGAAACATTAGCTTTGAATGACACACTGGACCAGATGGGCTTACCATATATTCAGAACATTCCAACCTAAAACATGAGAATACACATTCTTTCCTAGTATGCATAAAAACTCTCCAGAGTAGATCACATAGTAGGTCACAAATCAGGCCTCAACAAATATAAAAAGATTGAAATCACCCTATGAAACTTTTCTGATGACAACACTATAAAACTGGAAGTCAACCACATGAAAAAGTTTGGAAAGACCACAAATGAGGCCAAACAACATGCTACTAAATACTGAATGGGTCAACCAGGAAATCAAAGATGAAATAAAAAATACATGTAAACAAATGAAAATGAAAACACAATGGTTCAAAACCTTTCGGATGCAGCAAAAGCTGTTCTAAGAAGGAATTATATACAATATAGGCCTATCTCAAGAAGCAAGAAAAATCTCAAATACACAACCTAATCTTACACCTAAAGCAGCTAGAAAAAGAACAGAAAATGAAGGCAAAGCCAGAATAAAAAAGGAAACAATAAAGATTAGAGGAGAAATAAATGGTATAGAAACTAAAACAAAACAAAACAATAGAACAGATAAATAAAACCAGGAGCTGGTTCTTTGAAAAAAATTCATAAAATTGATATACCTCTAGCCAGACTTAACACAAAGAAAAGAGAATGCACCCAAATAAATAAAATCCAAACTAAAGAAGAGAAATAACCAATAACACAGAAATATAAACAGTTATAAGAGAATATTATGAAAAACTATATGGCAACTAAATGGACAACCAGGAAGAAATGGACAAATTCTTAGACACATATAAACTACCAAAAGTAAAATAGGAAGAAATAAAAAACTTGAACAGACTGACAACCAGCAAAGAAAATGAGTTAGTAAACAAACAACAACAACAACAAAAAAAACAAGCAAACCTCCCAAAAAACAAAAGTCCAGGGCCAGATGGCTTCACAGGCCAATTCTACCAAACATTTAAAGAAGAGTTAATACCTATTCTTCTTAAACTATTCCAAAAAAAATAGAAAAAGAAAGAAAACTCAAATTTATTTTATGAGGCCAGCATTACTCGATATCAAAACCAGAAAAAGACTCCATGAGAAAAAAGAACCACAGGTTGATATCTCTGATGAAAATGGATGCAAAAATTCTCAATAAAATACCAGCAAACTGAATCCAATAATACATTAAAAAAATCATTCACCATGATCAAATGGAATTTATTCCTGGTTTGCAAGTGTGTTTCTATATTTGCAAATCAGTCAACATGAAACATCGCTTTAATAAAAGAAAGGATAAAACCCGTAAGATCTTTTCAATAGATGCAGAGAAATTATTTGACAAAGTACAACATCTATTCATGATAAAAACCCTCAACAAAGTAGGTTTAGAGGGAACACGCCTCACCATCATAAAAGCCATATACAAAAACCCACAGCTAATATTCTCAATGGGGAAACACTGAGAGCTTTTCCTCTCCAGTCAGGAATAGACAAGGATGTCCACTCTCACCATTGTTAGTTAATGTAGTACTAGAAAACTTAGCCACAGCAATCCCACAACAAAAAGAAATAAAGGACATCTAAATCAGCAAGGAAGAAGTCAAACTTCCACTATTTGCAGGTGGCATGATAATCTATGTAGAAAACCTGAAAGATTCCACCAAAAAACTGCTACAACTGATAAATTCAGAAAACTCTCAGGATACAAAATCAACATACAGAAATCTGTTACATTTCTATACACCAATAATGAAGCAGCAGAAAGAGAAATTAAGGAATCAATCCCATTTACTATTGCATCAAAAACAATAAGATTCTTAGGTATAAGCCTAATCAAAGAAATGAAAGATCTGTACAAAACACTGATGAAAGAAATTGAAGATGACACAAAAAAATGGAAAGACATTCCATGCTCATGGATTAGGACAAATATTGTTAAAATGTCTATACTACCCAAAGTAATCTACAGGTTTAATGCAATCTTTATCAAAATACCAACAACATTTTTCACAGAATTAGAAAAAACTATCCTAAAGTTTATATGGAATCATAAAAGACTCCAAATAGCCAAAGCAATCTTGAAGAAGGAAGGCAACGCTGAAGGCATCACAATTCTGGACTTCAAGCTATATTACAAAGCTTTAGTAATTAGAACAGTATGACATTGACAGAAAAATAGACACATAGATCAATAGGAGAGAATAGAAAACCCAGAAAGGAACCCACAACTCTCTCAATTAATCTTTGACAAAACAATAAAGAATATCCAATGGGAAGAAGACAGTCTCTTCAACAAATGGTGTTGGGAAAACTGGACACAGCAACATGCAGAGGAATGAAACTGGACCACTTTCTTACACAATACTCAAAGGTAAATTCAAAATGGAGTAAAGACCTAAATGTGACACCTGAAACCATAAAAATCCTACAGAAGTACATAGGCAGTAAACTCTTGGACATTGGCTGTAGCAAGTTCTTTCTAATTATGTCTCCTGAGGTAAGGGAAACAAAAGCAGAAATTAACTATTAGGACTTCATCAAAATAAAAAGCTTCTGCACAGCAAGTGAAACAATAAGAAAACTAAAAGACAACCTAAGGAATTGGAGAAAATAATTGCAAATGACATATTTGATAAAAGCTTAGTATCCAAAATATATAAAGAACTTATACAATTTATTGTATCTCAAATACAATTAATTTATCTCAAAATGAATAATCCAATAAAAAATGGGCAGAAGCCTTGAATATACATTTTTCCAAAGACATCCAGATGGCCAACTGACACATGAACTGATGATCAACATCACTCATCATCAGTGAAACACAAGTCAAAACTACAATGAGATATCACCTCACACCTGTTAGAATGGCTAAAATCAACAACACAAGAAACAACAGGGGCTGGAGAGAATGTGGAGAAAGGCGAACCTTCTTGTACTGTTGGTGGGAATGCAAACTGGTGCAGCTGCTCTGGAAAACAGTACTGAGGTTCCTCAAAAATCTAAAAATAGAGTTACCCTATGATCCAGCAATTGCATTTCTAGGTATTTACCCAAAGAATTCAAAAATACTAATTCAAAGGGATACATGCACCTTTATAGCAACCTTAGCTACAAGAGCCACATTATGGAAACAGTCCAAGTGTCCATTGACTGATGAGCTGATAAAGAAGAAGTGGTATATATATATATATATACACACACACAACAGAATAGTACTCAGCCATAAAAAAGCATGGAATCTTACCATTTGCAATGACATGGATGGTGCTAGAAAGTGTCACACTAAGGAAAATAAGTCAGAGAAAGACAAAAACCATATGATTTTACTCATATGTGGAATTTAAGAAACAAAACAAATGAACAATAGGTGAAAAAAAAATAGAAGGAGGCAAACCAACATACAGACTCTTAAGTATAGAGAACAAACTGACGGTTACCAGAGGAGAGGTGAGTGGGGGATGAGTAAAATAGGTGATGGGGATTAAGAAGTTCACTTGCTAACCTGAGCATCAGGTATTGTATAGAAGGGTTGAATCAGTATATTGTATACCAGAAACTAATATTACACTGTATGCTGACTAACTGGAATTTAAATAAATTTTTAAAAAGATAAATTGCAGAGAAATGTTTAAGAATATGATAGGAAAGAGTGAAAAATCATAATGTATTATGAGCTCATAGAAATCTAGAAAAATATGAATGTCTAGAATAGGAAAATGAAAAAATGACATACACTGGCTAATTATAGAAGTATACCAGTAAACACGGCAATGATGCTTAATCTCATTACTTCAAAATTGCCAATTCAAACTTTGACATCTTTGAAAAGATAAAATAAAATAAAATGTATAAATGCTGCTTAAAATGTGTCTGGATTTAACAATCATTTGTTTCACTTGAGGTATAATTGACATGCAATATTATATCAGTTTCAGGTGTACAACATAGTGATTAGACCTTAATATACATTATGAAATTATTCCCTTGATAAGTCACCATACAAAGTCATTACAATCTTATTGACTATATTCCCTATGCTTTACTTTTCATCCCCATGACTTATTTATTTTATAACTGGAAGTTTGTTCCTCTTAATTCCCTTCACCTCTTTCACCCACCCCCGTTCCTTTTGGAAACCACCAGTTTGTTCTCTGTATTTATGAGACTGTTTGTTTTATTTATTTGTTTTGTTTTTTACATGCCACATACTAAGTGAAATCTTGGTATTTGTCCTCTGACTTATTTCATTTAGCATAATACCCTCTAGGTCCATTCATGTTGTCACAAATGGCAAGATTTCATTCTTTTTTTTATGACCAAGTAATATTCCATTATATAAAGCTTTATCTATATCTTATTCCATTATATATATTATATGTATAATACTCTGTTAGATATAGATATATATGGTATATTTTATATCTTATAGACATATTTTATATCATATGTCTGTATGTATCTATATATCATATATAGATATATCTTATATCTACATATATTATGTCATATATCTATCTATAGCTATCTATCATCTATCATCTATCTATCTATCATCTATCATCTATCATCTATATATCTTCTTTATCCATTCATCTATCAATGAACACTTAGATTGCTTCCATATCTTGGCTATTTTAAATAATGATGAAATGAACTTAAAAGTGCATATATCTTTTTGTATTAGTGTTTTTGTTTTCTTTACAAAAATACCCATAAGTGGAATTGCTGGTCATATGGTATTTATATTTTTAATTGTTTGAGGAACCTTTATACTGTTCTCCACAGTGTCTACACCAATTTATATTCTTACCAACAGTGCACAAGGGTTTTCCTTTCTCCATATTCTTGCCAGCACTTATTTCTTCTCTTCTTGATACTAGCCATTCCAACAGGTGTGAGATGATATTTCATTGCAGTTTTGATTTGCATTTTCCTGATTAGTGATGTTAAACATCTTTCTGTGTGTCTGTTGTCTATCTGTATGTCTTCTTTGGGAAAATGTTTATTCAGGTCTGCTGCCCATGTTTTAATTGGATTGTTTGGTGTTGAGTTGTATGAGTTCTTTATGTATTTTAGGTATTAACCCTTTATTAGATCTATCATTTGCAAACATCTTCTCATCCATAGGCTGTCATTTCATTGTTTGATGATGTCCTTCTCTGTTTAAAACTTTCTAATTTGTTGTGGTCCCAATTATTTATTTTTGTTTTTGTTGTCCTTGTTTGAGGAGACAGATCCAAAAAAAAAAAAAATATTGCTAAGACAAATGCCCAAGAGTTTACTTACTATATTTTCTTTTATGAGTTTTATGGTTTCAGGTCTTACATTTAAGTCTATTCCATTTTGAGTGTTTTCTTGTATATGGTGTAAGAAAGTCCTCCAGTGTCTTTCTTTCTCATATAACTGTTCAGTATTCCCAACACAATTTATTGAAGAGATTACCTTTATCCTGTGTTTATATTCTTGCTTCTTTTTTTGGTAAATTAATTGATCATAGAAGTGTAGTTTATTTCTGGGCTCTCTAGTCTGCTTCACTGATCGATGTGTCAGTACTATACAGTTTTGATTACTGTAGCTTTGTAGTATAATGTAGTATAGTTTGTAGTGTAGTTTGAAATTTGGGAGTGTGATACCTCCAGCTTTGTTATTCTTTTTCTTTTTCTTTTATTTTTTTAGCTTCCTTTTTACATTTATTTTTATTTCTTTATTATTTTTTCTGTTTTAAAATTTTATTTTATTATGTTATGTTAGTCACCATACATCATTAGTTTTTGATGTGGTGATCCACGATTCATTATTTTCGTATAACACCCAGTGCTCCATGCAGTATGTGCCTTCCGTAATACCCATCACCAGGCTAACCCATCCCCCCACCCCCCTCCCATCTAAAACCCTCAGTTTGTTTCTTAGAGTCCATAGTCTCTCATGGTTCATCTCTCTCTCCGATTCCCCCCCCTTCATTTTTCCCTTCCTTCTCCTAATGTCCTCCATGCTATTCCTTACGTTTCACAAATAAGTGAAACCATATGATAATTGACTTTCTCTGCTTGACTTATTTCACTTAGCATAACCTCCTCCAGTCCCATCCATGTTGATGTAAAAGTTGGGTATTCATCCTTTCTGATGGCTGAGTAATAATCCATTGTATGGACCACATCTTCTTGATCCATTCATCTGTTAAAGGGCATCTCGGCTCTTTCCACAGTTTGGCTATTGTGGACATTGCTGCTATGAACATTGGGGTGCATATGGCCCTTCTTTTCACTACATCTGTCTCTTTGGGGTAAATACCCAGGAGTGCAATTGCTGGGTCATAGGGTAGCTCTATTTTTAATTTTCTGAGGCACCTCCACACTGTTTTCCAAAGTGGCTATACCAACTTGCATTTCCACCAACAGTGTAAGAGGGTTCCCCTTTCTCCACAACCTCTCCAACATTTATTGTTTCTTTCCCTGTCCATTTTTGCCATTCTAACTGGTGTAAGATGGTATCTCAATGTGGTTTTGATTTGAATGTCCCTGATGGCTTATTGTTATTCTTTATCAAGACTGCTTTGGTTATTTGGGTTCTTTTATGGTTCCTCACAAATTTTAATATTATTTGTCCTAGTTTTATGAATAATGCAATTGGTATTTTGATAGGAATTGTACTGAATCTGTAGATTGCTTTGGGTAGTATCGACATTTTAATAATATTAATTCTCCTAGTCCATGAACAAGGTAAATATTTCCATTTCTTTGTGTCATCTTCAATTTCTTTCATCCATTTTTTATTGTTTCCAGAGTATAGGCCTCTCATCTCCTTAAGTTTAATTTTAGTAATTTTATTTTTTTGATGTAATTATAAATGAGATGTTTAAAAAACATTTCTTTTTGATAGTTTGTTATTAGTTTATAGAAATGCAACAAATTTCTGTATATTAATTTTGTATCATGTAATTTTAATGAATTCATTTATTAGTTGTAATAATTTTTAAGTGGAGTATTTAGTGATTTCTGTATATAGAGTCATGTCACCCTCAAATAGTGACAGTTTTGCTTCTTCTTTACCAATTTGGATGATTTTATTTCTTTTTCTTGTCTGATTGTTGTGGGTAAGACTTCCAGTACTATGTGGAATAGAAGTAGTAAAAGTGGGCATCCTTGGGGCACCTGGGTGGATCAGTTGATTGAGTGCCCAACTCTTGATTTTGGCTCAGGTCATGATCTCATGGTCATGGGATTGAGCCCTGTGTTGGGCTCTGTGCTCAGAGCAGAGTCGGCTTCAGATTCTCTCTCCCAGTCTGTCCCACTCTCTCTCTCTCTCAAATAAATAAATAAAATCTTTAAAAAACAGTGGGCATTCTTGTCTTGTTCCTGATCTTAGAGGAAAATCTTTTAGCTATTACTTCTTTAAATAAGTTTTCTGCCCCCTTCTCTCTCTTCTCCTTCTGGGACCCCTATAATGCAAATGTTAGTACACTTGATATTGTCCCAGATTCTTTGAAACTATTCTCATTTTTAAAATTTTTTTTTTTTCCTTTTTGCTGACCGCTTGGGAGATTTCCCTTACCCTGTCTTCCAGACTGATGGTCTGTTCTGCATCATCTAATCTGTTGCTAATTCCCTCTAGTGTATTTTTCATTTCAGTTTTTGTATTCTTCAACTTTGATTGGTTATTGGGGCCCCTGGGTGGCTCAGTCACTAAGCATCTGTCTTTGGCTCAGGTCATGATCCCAGGGTCCTGGGATCGAGCCCCGCATCAGGCTCCCTGCTCAGTGAGAGGCCTGCTTCTCCCTCTCCCACTCCCCCTGCTTGTGTTCCCTCTCTCACTGTCTCTCTCTCTGTGTCAAATAAATAAAATCTTTAAAAAAAACTTTTATTGGTTATTTTCTATCTCTTTGTTAAAGTTCCATGTGTTCATCCATTCTGATCAGCAGTTTAGTGAGCTTTGTTATGACCATTACTTTGAACTCTTTTTCAGGGAGATTGTTATCTCCATTTCATTTAGTTTTGTTGTTGTTATTGTTTGTTTGTTTGTTTTTTCTGAAGTGGTGTCTTGTTCTTTCATTTGGAGCAAGCATATTCCTTTCCTCATTTTCCCTCATTCTCTGTGTTTTTATGTATTATTAACTACATCTCTGGGTGCTAAAGGAGTGGCCTTGTGTAGGAGGTGTCCTGTGGGGTCCAGAAGTGCATCCCTGCTTAGTTACCAGGACCAGGCACTCAGGGATGTCCTTTTTGTGGACTGCTTGCAACCTCCTCTTTTGACTGGGTTGACTGCTGTGGGTGTGTTGGTAGGCACTGTTAGCCCCCAGTGTGTCTGATTTTGAGACCTAGCTGTGATTGTCACAGGCACACTGGTGGGTAGGGCTGTTCCTCCCCACTCCCCCATGGTGGGAGCCACATTGATGGTGGAATGGGTCCTGCCAGAGGCTGCCTACAGGGTGTGGCAGGGTGTGATTTAATAACCATTTAAAATTTTTATTGAATTCTGTTAAGTATACAGTGAATGAGTTAAAAAATATATGTATTTTTCCACTGCATATTTTTTTCTGCTTTGTCGAAGATTATTTGACCATAGAGTTGAGGGTCCATTTCTGGGGTCTCTATTCTGTTCCATTTGTCTATATGTCTGTTTTTGTGCCACTACCATGCTGTCTTGGTGATCACTGCTTTGTAATATAGTTGAAATCGGACAATGTGATGCCCCCAGCTTTGTTTTCCTTTTTCAACATTTCCTTGGTGATTCGGGGTCTTTTCTGATTCCATACAAATTTTAGGATTGTTTGTTCCAGCACTTTGAAAAATGTCACTGGAATTTTGATTGGGATGGCACTGAAGGTATAGATTGCTCTGGGTAGCATAGACATTTTAACAATGTTTATTCTTCTGATCCATGAGCATGGAATATTTTTCCATCTTTTTGTGTCTTCTTCAATTTCTTTCATGAGTCAGTCTCTTCAATAAATGGTGCTGGGAAAATTGGACAGCCACAGGCAGAAGAATGAAACTCCACCATTCTCTAGCACCATACACAAAGATAAACTCAAAATGGATGAATGACCCCAATGTGAGACAGGATTCCATCAAAATCCTAGAGGAGAACATAGGCAGTAACCTCTTTGACATCAGCCACAGTAACTTCTTTCAAGGTACATCTCCAAAGGCTAGTGAAACAAAGCAAAAATGAACTTTTGGGACTTCATCAAGATAAAAAGCTTCTGCACAACAAAGGAAACAGTCAACAAAACAAAGAGGCAACCCACAGAATGGGAGAAGATATTTGCAAATGACATTACAGATAAAGGGCTGGTATCCAAGATCTATAAAGAACTTCTCAAACTCAACACCCAAAAAACAAATAATCAAGTCAAAAAATGGGCAGAAGACTTGAACAGACACCTTTCCAAAGAAGACATCCAAATGGCTAACAAACACATGAAAAAATGTTCATCATCATTAGCCATCAGGGAAATTCAAATCAAAAGCACATTGAGATATCACCTTACACCAGTTAGAATGGCAAAAGTTGACAAGGCAAGAACAAACAAATGTTGGAGAAGTTGTGGAGAAAAGGGAACCCTCTTTCACTGTTGGTGGGAATGCAACTTGGTACAGCCACTTTGGAAAACAGTGTGGAGGTGCCTCAGAAACTTAAAAATAGAGCAATTGTACTACAGGGTATTACCCCAGCAATTGCACTCCTGGGTATTTACCCCAAAGAGACAGATGTAGTGAAAAGAAGGGCCATATGCACCCCAATGTTCATAGCAGCAATGTCCACAATAGCCAAACTGTGGAAAGAGCTGAGATGCCCTTCAACAGATGAATGGATAAAGAAGATGTGGTCCATATATACAATGGACTATTACTCAGCCATTAGAAAAGATGAATACCCAACTTTTACATCAACATGGATGGGACTGGAGGAGGTTATGCTAAGTGAAATAAGTCAAGCAGAGAAAGTCAATTATCATATGGTTTCACTTATTTGTGAAACATAAGGAATAGCATGGAGGACATTAGGAGAAGGAAGGGAAAAATGATGGGGGGAAGTTGGAGGGAAAAATGAACGATGAGAGACTATGGACTCTGAGAAACAAACTGAGGGTTTTAGATGGGAGGGGGGTGGGGGGATGGGTTGGCCTGGTGATGGGTATTAAGGAGGGCATGTACTGCATGGAGCGCAGGGTGTTATACGAAATCAATGAATCGTGGGGGCGCCTGGGTGGCTCAGTCATTAAGCGTCTGCCTTCAGCTCGGGTCATGATCCCAGGGTCCTGGGATCGAGCCCCGCGTTGGGCTCCCCGCTTTGCGGGAAGCCTGCTTCTTCCTCTCACACTCCCCCTACTTGTATTTCTCGCTCACTCTCTCTCTCTGTCAAATAAATAAATAAAATCTTAAAAAAAAAAAAGAAAACAATGAATCGTGGATCACCACATCAAAAACTAATGATGTAATGTATGGTGATTAACATAACATAATTAAAAAAAATAATGATGTATTGTATAGGTGACTAACGTAACATAATGAAATAAAATTTAAAAAATATATGTAAAAAAGATGAGTCAGGAGTAAAAGCTTTTTTCTCTTTTATATTCTGTCAGGTGTAAGTTAAAAACAGCTTTTCTTCATATTTTTTGAGTTATGAAGGCTTTTTTAAAACTATGTGTAGTCAGAACTAACACCTATGTTTTATTAAGTCTACATCTGACATTACTGGTATATTCTTAAGAACAGTTAATTAGAGTAAAATGTACTTGCATATTAGGATGTTTAGGGGCGCCAGGGTGGCTCAGTTGGTTAAGCATCTGCCTTCAGCTCAGGTCATGATTCCAGAGTCCTGGGATTGAGCCCCGCATTGGGCTCTCTGCTCAGCAGAGCCTGCTTCTTCTTCCTCTCCCTCGGTTGCTCCCCCTGCTTGTGTTCTCTTTCTGTCAGATAAATAAATAAAATCTTTTTTTTAAAAAGATATTTAATTTAAATTTTCACTTTGTAGCTTAATTTCCTTGTGTAATTTTTGGAGTAAAGAAATACATTAATTAAAAATAGTTATTAATCTATCAGCACTTACCTTTAATAAGTGACTAGATTTATACTGATATTGTAAATAGTCTTCTATCATTAGTTTCTTTGAAAACTATTATTTTTCAACAAAAGATAAGCTTTATTTTCATGGCTCAATGAAAATAATTACCATAATATTTGTATTGAATATTGGAGTCTTTGGAATCTAATGGAGGTCACCTTTGAATGCAAAATTATACCCTGGTGATATTAGAACTTGAGTGTTGCACATTTTTTAGGGATACTGAAAAAATCATATTGAAATATTTATTTGGATCCTTTTAAATAAAGCATTTGAAGACTACTGAAAAGTATTCAAGGCAATGCAGAGAGGATAATTTTGATTGATTTGATTTTAAATTTTGGAATTTTTCAATATCTGATACAAGAAAATTGATTTTAATCTATGGAAAATGAATCTGTTTGTTTTTTTTCCTTCATGACACGTGGTAGAAATGTTTGTATAACCTAAATGTAGAAGTCAAAGCTTCTAGGAGTAAACTATTAGGTGAAATGAAATATTCTGTAGAATAATTGATAATTTTTTCACAGTGTAACTTATCAGTGAAAACCCTGATTAAGTGCAAATGCAAAAAAAAAAAAAAAGTCCTGTATTTTTCTTCTTCAACCAGGACCATATTTTGATATCCTTGTGCCATTCTCAGGTATCAACAACCTGATGATGTTTTCCTTCCTGGAGGGAAAACAAATTCCTGGATCCATAGATTTTTATGGATAAAAAGCTTGCTGTGGGGAATGCTGTCTGTTTTCAGTTTATCAGAATTACAAGAGGAAAATACTTCATGAAGAGGTCAGTGGTGAATTCCCTCATTAAGTGTTTGCCACTAAAAGACCAGCTAAAACTTAGACCATTGTCATGAAAACTATTGAAAATTATGTGGGAAAAATGATCCAGTTATTGTGTATCTGCTAAAATTAATTCTTAGAGGTTTGTTTTACATGGAAATTATTTCTTTTGCACCAAGTTTTTAAAAAGTGAAGGGGTGAATTGGGAAGTGGAAGTATGGTTTCAGTATCCTGAGGGGTAACAAATGAAAGATTTGTTCCTCATTAAACCATTTCTTGATGTTTCCCAATAGATTTTGAGCTGAACACTTGTTAATCCCAAAGCTCTGACAAACAAGGCCTGCAGAATTAGGCCAACCACTGCTACAAATAGCTAGTGTACATTAAATGGTAATCATTGCTTTCCAGTCTATTATTAGATTAACTTCATAGGGATTGCTTTTTTCTCCTGGGACTTGACACATAAATGACATGCTCTACCCTCCAATAAATCTAATAGCAGAGTGACTATAACATGATGTTCATAGCCCTTGGTCCCATGACAGATTATTTTTGATTGCTACAGGAATTTGGAGCAGCTTGAAACCATTAAAATTTAAAAGCATCATTGAAATGTTATGGCATACCTGACTCATACAGATTATTTCTGATTCTGAGTTATGTTCACAGTTTTTTTGCCCAATGATCTCAAACATAACTCCATAAGTAGCTTAGGAAACTGATTATAAATCATCAATTGAGTTGATAAACAATTTTACCACAAGGCATAAGAATGATGGCTCTGTGCCTTGAGGATTTCTAGTATTGCTAAATGTCACCAGGGAGAATTTTTGTCAATACTGTCTACCTAACTATGTTAAGACTTCCTTCTTCTCTTATGAGTTACATTAGAAAGGCATGCTATTAGATGCCAAGTCTCTTCTACAGGCAATTCTAAATACATTCTTTCTCTAGCACAACTTTTTTTTTTTTTTTTTTTTTTGGTTGGAGGGAGGTTTCAGCAAATCGGTAACTTGTGTTTTGTGTTGATATTTCCTCCCTGCCTGGATATATGAGTTTTGGGTTTTTTTCCTGATGACCTAAATCCAATCTGTATATTATTTTTTATCTTGTGAAAATGGCTTAGATGAGTGCTTAGTAGAAAATGGGATCTGAGCATGGTTTTTCCAGGTTTCAGAAACTTGAAGCTTTTGACTTTTGCAGGCCTGGTTCCAAGTGCTTCCTGATTCCTTTTCAGTTTAACTATGTGTTAAAACTAGGGTGAGTCGTTTTCCTGGGGTATTCTTGGTCTGTGCCTGTTCTGATGCCCTGCCCCGTTTAGTGTTTCATCACTTTCCAAAGTGCTCTTGTTTGAAAGATAAATTATAGTTACCTTAGTTATTAAACCATCTAATCTTTATGTGAGTAAATTTATCTTAGTGTCTTTAGGAACTCAACATGTATAGAAATGAATTCTAACATTATTGGTTCTCTTCCCTTTATAACCAATACGTCTCAAATAACATTTTTTTGACTGTAAGAGAATAAAGAGGCATATTATACATAGCAGGCCACCTCATTTCAGGTACTTTTATATGGAGACAATTGGAATGCCAAATTGGGTCTAAAAAGTTTAAAATCGTTGTACCCACCATTGATCCTCACCCTTTCCAGACCCAAACTAGCTGTAAACTAGCACTTTAAATACCCCAATTTTTCTCTATATTATCATAATGTGAAGCATTAAGACATATTTAATGATATGTTTCTATTCATTGTATTAGGCACTAGCTTTATTGCAAAACACACCAGGCAGCACAACTAATGAGGGAGCTAAGGATGGGTCTTTTCTTAGGAAAGATTAAAATGCAAACTAACTTTGAATTGCTTTAATCAGAAATTTTGAACATTTTAAGAATTTACAAGTAGCAATGTAATCCATGCTATGAAAATGCATGGTATGCTTGACTATGCCTTCATATGAAGTAAAATGTGCTATTATTGATTGAGAAATCCCTTCATTAAATTTAAGGCAAGATTTGTTACACACAGAATCTAAAGCTAGTGTGTAAAGCTAACGTGTATCTAATGTAATCCAATGTTGTTGTTGTTGTTGTTGTTGTTGTTGTTTATAAAAACTCTTCTGGCTTCTATATTCAATACATAGTAGCAGTTTGACAGCATTGAAAGTCCCATAGGAAAATGAAAATGTTCACAACATAATGATGTTTATTGTTATTTATGTAATACATCTTAATAACTAAATAGACATGAAATCTTACACTATGTGGTATATAATCAGGGAGCAACAGACACATTTATGGAACAGAATTTACCTCAAAGAGAGAAAAAAATAAATTTACATAGAAATGGTAGATAAGTAGACATTTAGTAGATAGGTAGGAAAGTTTAGTAGGTATGTAGGTAAGTTTAGAAGTCAAATGAATATGGTTTGTTTCACACAATCAACTGTAAAGGCCGATGTGATGAATGAACAACTGATTCTTATTTTCAGGTTGCTTAGATTTCTCTGGTGACAAATAGCCTTTCCTGACCATCAGTTAAAAAATACTCTTTAACCATAATTGCCAAGCATAAATTATTCATGAATAACAATAAAGAAAAACAACACATGTCTGAGTACTGAGGTCAGAGTACCACATTCAGTGATTACTCAGGACAATTTTTTTGTTTGACAATGTGATTTGAGATTGAAACAGGTTTCCTGAGTGTGTGTGTGTGTGTGTGTGTGTGTGTGTGTGAGTGTGCGTGTGATATATTTGATTTCTGTAATGCATCTAATTTAGAAACATTTAAAGATTGATATATTTTATATTACTTAGAGGTTTTATAAACAAGAAGTTAATATGATTGTTTTGATGCTTTAGTTGCATTTGTTACTGTTTTCATAAGTGTAAGTGGAATGGTGTGACAGTATCACCCAGAGGCATTCTGTATATAATAATTAATAATAATAATAATATATTATACAAAGTATATCCATCTTCTTATTAGAATTGTATTTTCTGCTTTACTCAGGATTTTAAACAGTCAATTCATTTTATTATTAAAATTTTTGCCATGTACATACTCAAGATGAAAACACTATATCACATTGAAAGTCCTACTTCTGAACGGATTTTTAGAAGGGCATTATTAGCATATAGTAATGTGTCTTTTATGATAGAAATGATGGCATATATTATTTTACTTATGAATTATAGACAGTTGGGCAAGAGGAAGTAGTTATAACTATATAACTATATAACTTATATAGTATACTTATAACTTAGAGAGTATCGTAATATTTCTTTTCTCTTGACACAGTTATGGCAGCATGATGCCATAGAATGAGACTGGATTGGGTCCTAGATAATGACCAATTAAGTGTCGTTTCTGGTAAATCATATTTATTTTCTCCAAGGAATATTTTTCTCATCTGTAAGATGTCATGCTTCCCCTGTTCATCTGTTAGGTTACTATGAAGTGCAAATTAATGCATGAATTATATGTGAAAGTGCTTTGAATGATGCAAAATACTGTATGAAGTACTATTCTTATTGTACTTTGGTTTTCTTTACATTTTGGTCAATGTTTTAATATTAATATATGCTATATTATGGAACTAAGGCATAGATTCATTGTAATGTGAAGGAAAATATTTTGACTTTGTGGATATTATAAACTCATGAGCTGAATGGTTTTTTTTCCTGACCTATTAAATATATTACATTACCACCAAAAATGTCTTGTTCATCTAGTGTTTTTAACCCAGATGGCTAATAACACATGGAATAAATCTTCTACACACCTGTCATGTAACAGGTTCCTCATGAAATAGCATAATATCTTAAGTAATACCAAAACATGTTTCTAATAACTTCAAAGCTATCCAAAAATACCAATTTTTGCTGAAAACATTTTATTATTTGTAATTTTGGGGTTTGTCTATATTAAGTATAAAATAAATGAGTTTTATAGAAAGGTATGCCTTTCCATATGTGAGAAATGTTTTGAAGCTCACATATGCTCTCAGGAGTTAATATTTTCAATATTTACAAGAGCAAATCATTCTGGAAACCATAAGTGGTATGTATACTCTCAGTTGGGCACTCAGCTACCATTTGGAAAAAGTCTTCTGATTTCTATCATCCTATAATTTACTCCAGTAAAAATTAAAGCATAATTTGTATCTTTTAGAGGAGAAAATGCTCATTGAAACCATGCAATAAAAGTGCAATTTAGCAAAACTATTAGTTTTAGGTTTTTGTTTTTTTTTTACTATTTTAAACCTATTATTTTTAAAATTACTTTAGTATTAAAAAGGCTATAAAATTGTGCTGGGTGTCAGCACATTGTGTCTTCAAACACATTCTAATTCTCATTTTCCTTTGCTTAAATAGTAAGAAAATTATAAATTAGAAACCAAAATTAATTGAATAAACTCCAATTGAATGTTTCTATCTTTCTGTATGCATTTTTTTATTATATTATGTTAATCATCATACATTACATCATTGGTTTTTGATGTGGTGTTCCATGATTCATTGTCTGTATGCATTTTTAAAAGTGCGTTGTAAACTCTTCAGAGCTAGTGACAGTGGCTAATGTGTCCACCTCCCTTCTCAAAATTTAATGCAGTGCAAGGGAAAATAATGCTGATGTAGTGTGAAACACCACTTATTTTCAGTTTTTAAAGCCAACATGTTTACTAAGTTAATACAACTTTAATTCCAGCATCTATGATATCTAAATCTGATCTGACTAGCATGATTTCCCAACCAATACAGAAACTATGATTTTTGCAGTAGTTCTTTCATCCCACAGGCTCCCAAAATACCTTAAGTGTTAACGAATGAGTGAGGCATTTGCCAATTTAAAGGCATCATTTCTATGTGCTTAGGGTGCCTTTATTCATTTTGACAATAGAACTTTTACAGAATCCTAGAAATCAAGAATTTGCAATCACTCATGTGGTACACAATGCCAAATTCCAGTAATAGAATATGGGGTGATGGAAGCCCACAACAGGGGAGACTCTCCTAAATTTTTTACACAAGTAAGCCACTCAATAGGGGCAGGTAATGGTAGGGGAGAAGGCAGTCATTCATAGCCTGAAAGAAAATTGTTGCCTGCTCTGGAGTCAGAAATAAGCAGTTCTTTTTAATTTTCAAAAATATATTAGCATAGTCATTCTCTTAGTTACTTTAGGCTGCTGTAAAAAATACTATAGATGGGTGGCTTAAACAACAAATACTTAACTTCTTACATTTCTGGATTCTGGGAAGTCCAAGATCAAGGTGTCAGCAGATCAAGTTCCTTGTGAGGGCTCTGTTCCTGACTTGTACACAGCTACCTTCTCATTGTATCCTCAAAGGGACAAGGGAGATGAGAGTGAGAGAGAAAAAGAGACAGAGAGAGAGACAGAGAGAGAGATCTTTTCCTCTTCTTACAAGGACATTAATCCCTTCATGGGCTCCACCCTCATGACCTAATTACCAAAAGAAACCTGCATCTCCAAATACCATCACTTTAGGGCTTCAGGGAATTTGAGGTGGACACATTCAGTCCATAGCAGTCATGTAACAATAATAGAAACTGTTTTTCAAGTGCTTACTATGTGCTGGACTGTGCTGGGTGCCTTACATTCATTATCTTATTTAACCTCCACAAGAAATTTATGAGGTAGGCATTGATTATCTTCATTTTATAGATGAGGAAATAAAGATTTAGAGAAATCACACTTCTGGTGAATCAATGCCAAGTCTGTTTGGCATTTCCAAGACCATGCTCTTTTTTTTTTTTTTAAATTTTTTTATTGTTATGTTAATCCCCATACATTACATCATTAGTTTTAGATATAGTGTTCCATGATTCATTGTTTGTGCATAACACCCAGTGCTCCATGCAGAACGTGCCCTCCTCAATACCCATCACCAGGCTAACCCATCCTCCCAACTCCCTCCCCTCTAGAACCCTCAGTTTGTTTTTCAGAGTCCATTGTCTCTCATGGTTCTTCTCCCCCTCCGATTTCCCCGCCTTCATTCTTCCCCTCCTGCTACATTCTTCTTCTTCTTTTTTTCTTTCTTAACATATATTGCATTATTTGTTTCAGAGGTACAGATCTGAGATTCAACAGTCTTGCACAATTCACAGCGCTTACCAGAACACATACCCTCCCCAGTGTCCATCACCCAGTCACCCCATCCCTCCCACCCCACCCCCCACTTCAGCAACCCTCAGTTTGTTTCCTGAGATTAAGAATTCCTCATATCAGTGAGGTCATATGATACCTGTCTTTCTCTGTTTGACTTATTTCGCTCAGCAGAATACCCTCCAGTTCCATCCACGTCGTTGCAAATGGCAAGAGCTTATTCCTTTTGATGGCTGCATAATATTCCATTGTATATATATACCACTTCTTCTTTATCCATTCATCTGTCGATGGACATCTTGGCTCTTTCCACAGTTTGGCTATTGTGGACATTGCTGCTATAAACATCGGGGTGCACGTAGCCTTTCGGGTCCCTACTTTTGTATCTTTGGGGTAAATACCCAGTAGTGCAATTGCTGGACCATATGGTAGGTCTATTTTCAACTTTTTGAGGAACCTCCATACTGTTTTCCAGAGTGGCTGCACCAGCTTGCATTCCCACCAACAGTGTAGGAGGGTTCCCCTTTCTCCGCATCCCCGCCAACATCTGTCATTTCCTGACTTGTTAATTTTAGCCATTCTGACTGGTGTGAGGTGGTATCTCATAGAGGTTTTGATTTGGATTTCCCTGATGCCGAGCGATATTGAACACTTTTTCATGTGTCTGTTGGCCATTTGGATGTCTTCTTTGGAAAAATGTCTGTTCATGTCTTCTGCCCATTTCTTGATTGGATTCTTTGTTCTTTTGGTGTTGAGTTTGATGAGTTCTTTATAGATTTTGGATACTAGCCCTTTATCTGATATGTCATTTGCAAATATCTTCTCCCATTCTGTCAGTTGTCTTTTGGTTTTGTTGACTGTTTCCTTTGCTTTGCAAAAGCTTTTTATCTTGATGAAGTCCCAATAGTTCATTTTTGCCCTTGCTTCCCTTGCCTTTGGCGATGTTTCTAGGAAGAAGTTGCTGCGGCTGAGGTCGAAGAGGTTGCTGCCTGTGTTCTCCTTTAGGATTTTGATGGACTCCTGTCTCACATTGAGGTCTTTCAACCATTTGGAGTCTATTTTTGTGTGCGGTGTAAGGAAATGGTCCAGTTTCATTCTTCTGCATGTGGCTGTCCAATTTTCCCAACACCATTTGTTGAAGAGACTGTCTTTTTTCCATTGGACATTCTTTCCTGCTTTGTCAAAGATTAGTTGACCATAGAGTGGAGGGTCCATTTCTGGGCTCTCTATTCTGTTCCATTGATCTATGTGTCTGTTTTTGTGCCAGTACCATACTGTCTTGATGATGACAGCTTTGTAGTAGAGCTGGAAGTCTGGAATTGTGATGCCGCCAGCTTTGCTTTTCTTTTTCAACATTCCTCTGGCTATGCGGGGTCTTTTCTGGTTCCATACAAATTTTAGGATTATTTGTTCCATTTCTTTGAAGAAAGTGGATGGTATTTTGATGGGGATTGCATTGAATGTGTAGATTGCTCTAGGTAGGATTGACATCTTCACAATATTTGTTCTTCCAATCCATGAACATGGAACGTTTTTCCATTTCTTTGTGTCTTCCTCAATTTCTTTCATGAGTATTTTATAGTTTTGTGAGTACAGATCCTTTGCCTCTTTGGTTAGATTTATTCCTAGGTATCTTATGGTTTTGGGTGCAATTGTAAATGGGATCGACTCCTTAATTTCTCTTTCTTCTGACTTGTTGTTGGTGTATAGGAATGCCACTGACTTCTGTTCATTGATTTTATATCCTGCCACTTTACTGAATTCCTGTATGAGTTCTAGCAGTTTTGGGGTGGAGTCTTTGGGATTTTCCACATAAAGTATCATATCATCTGCAAAGAGTGAGAGTTTCACTTCTTCTTTGCCAATTGGGATGCCTTTAATTTCTTTTTGTTGTCTGATTGCTGTGGCTAGGACTTCCAATACTATGTTGAATAGCAGTGGTGATAGTGGACATCCCTGCCTTGTTCCTGACCTTAGGGGGAAAGCTCTCAGTTTTTCCCCATTGAGAATGATATTCGCTGTAGGTTTTTCATAGATGGCTTTTATGATATTGAGGTATGTACCCTCTATCCCTATACTCTGAAGAGTTTTGATCAAGAAAGGATGCTGTACTTTGTCAAATGCTTTTTCTGCATCTATTGAGAGGATCATATGATTCTTGTTCTTTCTTTTGTTAATGTATTGTATCACGTTGATTGATTTGCGGATGTTGAACCAACCTTGCAGCCCAGGGATAAATCCGACTTGGTCGTGGTGAATAATCCTTTTAATGTACTGTTGGATCCTATTGGCTAGTATTTTGGTGAGAATTTTTGCATCCATGTTCATCAGGGATATTGGTCTGTAATTCTCCTTTTTGATGGGGTCTTTGTCTGGTTTTGGGATCAAGGTAATGCTGGCCTCATAAAATGAGTTTGGAAGTTTTCCTTCCATTTCTATTTTTTGGAACAGTTTCAGAAGGATAGGTATTAATTCTTCTTGAAATGTTTGGTAGAATTCCCCTGGGAAGCCATCTGGCCCTGGGCTTTTGTGTTTTGGGAGATTTTTGATGACTGCTTCTATTTCCTTAGTGGTTATAGGTCTGTTCAGGGTTTCTATTTCTTCCTGGTTCAGTTTTGGTAGTTGATACATCTCTAGGAATGCATCCATTACTTCCAGGTTATCTAATTTGCTGGCATAGAGTTGCTCATAATATGTTCTTATAATTGTTTGTATTTCTTTGGTGTTGGTTGTGATTTCTCCTCTTTCATTCATGATTTTGTTGATTTGGGTCATTTCTCTTTTCTTTTTGATAAGTCTGGCCAGGGGCTTATCAATCTTGTTAATTCTTTCAAAGAACCAGCTCCTAGTTTCGTTGATCTGTTCTACTGTTCTTTTAGTTTCTAATTCATTGATTTCTGCTCTGATCTTTATTATTTCTCTTCTCCTGCTGGGTTTAGGCTTTATTTGCTGTACTTTCTCCAGCTCCTTTAGGTGTAGGGTTAGGTTGTGTACTTGAGACCTTTCTTGTTTCTTGAGAAAGGCTTGTATTGCTATATACTTTCCTCTTAGGACTGCCTTTGCTGTATCCCAAAGATTTTGAATAGTTGTGTTTTCATTTTCATTGGTTTCCATGAATTTTTTAAATTCTTCTTTAATTTCCTGGTTGACCCATTCATTCTTCAGTAGGATGCTCTTTAGCCTCCATGTATTTGAGTTCTTTCCGACTTTCCTCTTGTGATTGAGTTCTAGTTTCAAAGCACTGTGGCCTGAAAATATGCAGGGGATGATCCCAATCTTCTGGTACCGGTTGAGACCTGATTTATGACCTAGGATGTGATCTATTCTGGAGAATGTTCCATGGGCACTAGAGAAGAATGTGTATTCCGTTGCTTTGGGATGGAATGTTCTGAATATGTCTGTGAAGTCCATTTGGTCCAGTGTGTCATTTAAAGTCTTTATTTCCTTGTTGATCTTTTGCTTAGACGATCTGTCCATTTCAGTGAGGGGGGTGTTAAAGTCCCCCACTATTATTGTATTGTTGTCGATGTGTTTCTTTGCTTTTGTTATTAATTGCCTTATATAATTGGCTGCTCCCATGTTAGGGGCATAGATATTTACAATTGTTAGATCTTCTTGTTGGATAGACCCTTTAAGTAGGATATAGTGTCCTTCCTCATCTCTTATTACAGTCTTTGGTTTAAAATCTAATTTGTCTGATATAAGGATTGCCACCCCAGCTTTCTTTTGGTGTCCATTAGCATGGTAAATGGTTTTCCACCCCCTCACTTTCAATCTGGGGGTGTCTTTGGGTCTAAAATGAGTCTCTTGCCGACAGCATATCGATGGGTCTTGTTTTTTAATCCAATCTGATAGCCTGTGTCTTTTCATTGGGGCATTTAGCCCATTTACATTCAGGGTAACTATTGAAAGATAGGAATTCAGTGCCATTGTATTGCCTGTAAAGTGACTGTTACTGTATATTGTTTGTGTTCCTTTCTGGTCTATGTTGCTTTTAGGCTCTCTCTTTGCTTAGAGGACCCCTTTCAATATTTGTTGTAGGGCTGGTTTCGTGTTTGCAAATTCCTTTAGTTTTTGTTTGTCCTGGAAGCTTTTTATCTCTCCTTCAATTTTCAATGACAGCCTAGCTGGATATAGTATTCTTGGCTGCATATTTTTCTCATTTAGTGCTCTGAATATGTTCTGCCAGTCCTTTCTGGCCTGCCAGGTCTCTGTGGATAAGTCTGTTGCCAATCTAATGTTTCTACCATTGTAGGTTACATTTCTCTTCTTCCGAGCTGCTTTCAGGATTTTCTCTTTGTCTCTGAGACTCGTAAGTTTTACTATTAGATGTCGGGGTGTTGACCTATTTTTATTGATTTTGAGAGGGGTTCTCTGTGCTTCCTGGATTTTGATGCCTGTTTCCTTCCCCAAATTAGGGAAGTTCTCTGCTATAATTTGCTCCATTATACCTTCTGCACCTCTCTCTCTTTCTTCTTCTTCTGGGATCCCAATTATTCTAATGTTGTTTCGTCTTATGGTATCGTTTATCTCTCGAATTCTGCCCTCGTGATCCAGTAGTTGTTTATCTCTCTTTTTCTCAGCTTCTTTATTTTCCATCATTTGGTCTTCTATCTCACTGATTCTTTCTTCTGCCTCATTTATCCTAGCAGTTAGCGCCCCCATATTTGATTGCACCTCATTGATAGCCTTTTTGATTTCTACTTGGTTAGATTTTAGTTCTTTTACTTCTCCAGAAAGGGTTTCTCTAATAACTTCCATGTTTTTTTCAAGCCCAGCTAGTATCTTTAAAGTGATGATTCTGAACTCTAGATCTGACATCGTACTAATGTCCGTATTGAGTAGGTCCCTGGCAGTCGGTACTACCTCTTGTTCTTTTTGTTGAGGTGATTTTTTCCGTCTTGTCAT
Organism: Phoca vitulina; assembly: GCF_004348235.1. Lineage (NCBI taxonomy): Eukaryota > Metazoa > Chordata > Mammalia > Carnivora > Phocidae > Phoca > Phoca vitulina. The sequence goes on along the minus strand of NW_022590125.1, from coordinate 675 downwards.
TTTGTGCAGAGGAGAATAGATTAATGAGAGAACAAAATGCTAGCAGGGTAACAACGTCCCCAGAAAATATACTCTAAACAAATCAGAAAAGACCTGAAGCAGTGGGAAAAGAAAGGGAAAGAGAGAAAAAAGAAAAGGAAAGAAAAAAAGAAAAAAGAAAAAGATAAAGATAAAAACAAACAGAAGCAGAACAAAACAAAACAAAAAAACAGAATGTGATCAAATATGATCAGGCTGGATTATAGATCAGTGCCACACACTAGATTTTGGGTGTATTTTGGTCCGTTAAAAGAAAGTCCCTCCCAAAATTTTAAAGAAAGAAAAACTTATATATGTACAAAAATAAGGGTTGATATGATGAAGGGATGGAATATGACTGTAAAGATGGAAATTATAAAAAATTTTAAAAAAGGATTTGATAAGTTGTTTGAAAAAAGAAAGAAGAGGATTTAAAAAAAAAAAAGAAAGAAAGAAAAAAGGGAGAGAATGTGATCAGGCAGGGGAGTAGAAAAAAACCATACACTAGAGATTTAGAGTATATTTTGATCTGTTAGAAGAAACTATCTCAAGATTTTAAAGAGAGAACAACTTATATATATATGCCAAAAATACGGGTAACTACTATGAAGGGATAGAATATGACTTTAAAAATGAAAAATAAAAATGTTTTTTTTT
>NW_022590124.1:0-24156 GCF_004348235.1 Phoca vitulina | reverse complement strand
ACAAACAATCACGGCCACAGAGGGCTCACATGCCTGTGTTGGCCTCAGATAAAATCTCTAGAAACTATGATAACACAAATAATAAAATGAGACTAAATACATATTTATCCAAAATTACTTTGAATGTAAATGTACTAAATGCTCCAATCAAAAGACATAGGGTGTCAAAATGGATGAAAAAACAAAACCCATTTATATACTGCCCACAAGAGACTCATTTTAGACCTAAAGACACCTGCACTTTGAAAGTGACGGTGTGGAGAAACATATATCATGCCAATGGATATCGAAAGAAAGCCAGAGTAGCAATACTTACATCGACAAAACTAATCTTTAAAATAAAGTGTGTAATAAGAGATGAAGAAGGGTGGTATATCATAATAAAGGAGACAACCAACAAGAAGATCTAACAACTGTAAATATTTATGCACCCAACATGGGAGCACCCAAATATATAAAACAATTAATAATAAACATAAAGGAACAAATGGATAATAACACAATAATAATAGGGAACTTCAATAACCCACTTACATCAATGGACAGATCATCTAAATGGAACATAAACAAGGAAACATTAGCTTTGAATGACACACTGGACCAGATGGGCTTACCATATATTCAGAACATTCCAACCTAAAACATGAGAATACACATTCTTTCCTAGTATGCATAAAAACTCTCCAGAGTAGATCACATAGTAGGTCACAAATCAGGCCTCAACAAATATAAAAAGATTGAAATCACCCTATGAAACTTTTCTGATGACAACACTATAAAACTGGAAGTCAACCACATGAAAAAGTTTGGAAAGACCACAAATGAGGCCAAACAACATGCTACTAAATACTGAATGGGTCAACCAGGAAATCAAAGATGAAATAAAAAATACATGTAAACAAATGAAAATGAAAACACAATGGTTCAAAACCTTTCGGATGCAGCAAAAGCTGTTCTAAGAAGGAATTATATACAATATAGGCCTATCTCAAGAAGCAAGAAAAATCTCAAATACACAACCTAATCTTACACCTAAAGCAGCTAGAAAAAGAACAGAAAATGAAGGCAAAGCCAGAATAAAAAAGGAAACAATAAAGATTAGAGGAGAAATAAATGGTATAGAAACTAAAACAAAACAAAACAATAGAACAGATAAATAAAACCAGGAGCTGGTTCTTTGAAAAAAATTCATAAAATTGATATACCTCTAGCCAGACTTAACACAAAGAAAAGAGAATGCACCCAAATAAATAAAATCCAAACTAAAGAAGAGAAATAACCAATAACACAGAAATATAAACAGTTATAAGAGAATATTATGAAAAACTATATGGCAACTAAATGGACAACCAGGAAGAAATGGACAAATTCTTAGACACATATAAACTACCAAAAGTAAAATAGGAAGAAATAAAAAACTTGAACAGACTGACAACCAGCAAAGAAAATGAGTTAGTAAACAAACAACAACAACAACAAAAAAAACAAGCAAACCTCCCAAAAAACAAAAGTCCAGGGCCAGATGGCTTCACAGGCCAATTCTACCAAACATTTAAAGAAGAGTTAATACCTATTCTTCTTAAACTATTCCAAAAAAAATAGAAAAAGAAAGAAAACTCAAATTTATTTTATGAGGCCAGCATTACTCGATATCAAAACCAGAAAAAGACTCCATGAGAAAAAAGAACCACAGGTTGATATCTCTGATGAAAATGGATGCAAAAATTCTCAATAAAATACCAGCAAACTGAATCCAATAATACATTAAAAAAATCATTCACCATGATCAAATGGAATTTATTCCTGGTTTGCAAGTGTGTTTCTATATTTGCAAATCAGTCAACATGAAACATCGCTTTAATAAAAGAAAGGATAAAACCCGTAAGATCTTTTCAATAGATGCAGAGAAATTATTTGACAAAGTACAACATCTATTCATGATAAAAACCCTCAACAAAGTAGGTTTAGAGGGAACACGCCTCACCATCATAAAAGCCATATACAAAAACCCACAGCTAATATTCTCAATGGGGAAACACTGAGAGCTTTTCCTCTCCAGTCAGGAATAGACAAGGATGTCCACTCTCACCATTGTTAGTTAACGTAGTACTAGAAAACTTAGCCACAGCAATCCCACAACAAAAAGAAATAAAGGACATCTAAATCAGCAAGGAAGAAGTCAAACTTCCACTATTTGCAGGTGGCATGATAATCTATGTAGAAAACCTGAAAGATTCCACCAAAAAACTGCTACAACTGATAAATTCAGAAAACTCTCAGGATACAAAATCAACATACAGAAATCTGTTACATTTCTATACACCAATAATGAAGCAGCAGAAAGAGAAATTAAGGAATCAATCCCATTTACTATTGCATCAAAAACAATAAGATTCTTAGGTATAAGCCTAATCAAAGAAATGAAAGATCTGTACAAAACACTGATGAAAGAAATTGAAGATGACACAAAAAAATGGAAAGACATTCCATGCTCATGGATTAGGACAAATATTGTTAAAATGTCTATACTACCCAAAGTAATCTACAGGTTTAATGCAATCTTTATCAAAATACCAACAACATTTTTCACAGAATTAGAAAAAACTATCCTAAAGTTTATATGGAATCATAAAAGACTCCAAATAGCCAAAGCAATCTTGAAGAAGGAAGGCAACGCTGAAGGCATCACAATTCTGGACTTCAAGCTATATTACAAAGCTTTAGTAATTAGAACAGTATGACATTGACAGAAAAATAGACACATAGATCAATAGGAGAGAATAGAAAACCCAGAAAGGAACCCACAACTCTCTCAATTAATCTTTGACAAAACAATAAAGAATATCCAATGGGAAGAAGACAGTCTCTTCAACAAATGGTGTTGGGAAAACTGGACACAGCAACATGCAGAGGAATGAAACTGGACCACTTTCTTACACAATACTCAAAGGTAAATTCAAAATGGAGTAAAGACCTAAATGTGACACCTGAAACCATAAAAATCCTACAGAAGTACATAGGCAGTAAACTCTTGGACATTGGCTGTAGCAAGTTCTTTCTAATTATGTCTCCTGAGGTAAGGGAAACAAAAGCAGAAATTAACTATTAGGACTTCATCAAAATAAAAAGCTTCTGCACAGCAAGTGAAACAATAAGAAAACTAAAAGACAACCTAAGGAATTGGAGAAAATAATTGCAAATGACATATTTGATAAAAGCTTAGTATCCAAAATATATAAAGAACTTATACAATTTATTGTATCTCAAATACAATTAATTTATCTCAAAATGAATAATCCAATAAAAAATGGGCAGAAGCCTTGAATATACATTTTTCCAAAGACATCCAGATGGCCAACTGACACATGAACTGATGATCAACATCACTCATCATCAGTGAAACACAAGTCAAAACTACAATGAGATATCACCTCACACCTGTTAGAATGGCTAAAATCAACAACACAAGAAACAACAGGGGCTGGAGAGAATGTGGAGAAAGGCGAACCTTCTTGTACTGTTGGTGGGAATGCAAACTGGTGCAGCTGCTCTGGAAAACAGTACTGAGGTTCCTCAAAAATCTAAAAATAGAGTTACCCTATGATCCAGCAATTGCATTTCTAGGTATTTACCCAAAGAATTCAAAAATACTAATTCAAAGGGATACATGCACCTTTATAGCAACCTTAGCTACAAGAGCCACATTATGGAAACAGTCCAAGTGTCCATTGACTGATGAGCTGATAAAGAAGAAGTGGTATATATATATATATATATACACACACACAACAGAATAGTACTCAGCCATAAAAAAGCATGGAATCTTACCATTTGCAATGACATGGATGGTGCTAGAAAGTGTCACACTAAGGAAAATAAGTCAGAGAAAGACAAAAACCATATGATTTTACTCATATGTGGAATTTAAGAAACAAAACAAATGAACAATAGGTGAAAAAAAAAATAGAAGGAGGCAAACCAACATACAGACTCTTAAGTATAGAGAACAAACTGACGGTTACCAGAGGAGAGGTGAGTGGGGGATGAGTAAAATAGGTGATGGGGATTAAGAAGTTCACTTGCTAACCTGAGCATCAGGTATTGTATAGAAGGGTTGAATCAGTATATTGTATACCAGAAACTAATATTACACTGTATGCTGACTAACTGGAATTTAAATAAATTTTTAAAAAGATAAATTGCAGAGAAATGTTTAAGAATATGATAGGAAAGAGTGAAAAATCATAATGTATTATGAGCTCATAGAAATCTAGAAAAATATGAATGTCTAGAATAGGAAAATGAAAAAATGACATACACTGGCTAATTATAGAAGTATACCAGTAAACACGGCAATGATGCTTAATCTCATTACTTCAAAATTGCCAATTCAAACTTTGACATCTTTGAAAAGATAAAATAAAATAAAATGTATAAATGCTGCTTAAAATGTGTCTGGATTTAACAATCATTTGTTTCACTTGAGGTATAATTGACATGCAATATTATATCAGTTTCAGGTGTACAACATAGTGATTAGACCTTAATATACATTATGAAATTATTCCCTTGATAAGTCACCATACAAAGTCATTACAATCTTATTGACTATATTCCCTATGCTTTACTTTTCATCCCCATGACTTATTTATTTTATAACTGGAAGTTTGTTCCTCTTAATTCCCTTCACCTCTTTCACCCACCCCCGTTCCTTTTGGAAACCACCAGTTTGTTCTCTGTATTTATGAGACTGTTTGTTTTATTTATTTGTTTTGTTTTTTACATGCCACATACTAAGTGAAATCTTGGTATTTGTCCTCTGACTTATTTCATTTAGCATAATACCCTCTAGGTCCATTCATGTTGTCACAAATGGCAAGATTTCATTCTTTTTTTTATGACCAAGTAATATTCCATTATATAAAGCTTTATCTATATCTTATTCCATTATATATATTATATGTATAATACTCTGTTAGATATAGATATATATGGTATATTTTATATCTTATAGACATATTTTATATCATATGTCTGTATGTATCTATATATCATATATAGATATATCTTATATCTACATATATTATGTCATATATCTATCTATAGCTATCTATCATCTATCATCTATCTATCTATCATCTATCATCTATCATCTATATATCTTCTTTATCCATTCATCTATCAATGAACACTTAGATTGCTTCCATATCTTGGCTATTTTAAATAATGATGAAATGAACTTAAAAGTGCATATATCTTTTTGTATTAGTGTTTTTGTTTTCTTTACAAAAATACCCATAAGTGGAATTGCTGGTCATATGGTATTTATATTTTTAATTGTTTGAGGAACCTTTATACTGTTCTCCACAGTGTCTACACCAATTTATATTCTTACCAACAGTGCACAAGGGTTTTCCTTTCTCCATATTCTTGCCAGCACTTATTTCTTCTCTTCTTGATACTAGCCATTCCAACAGGTGTGAGATGATATTTCATTGCAGTTTTGATTTGCATTTTCCTGATTAGTGATGTTAAACATCTTTCTGTGTGTCTGTTGTCTATCTGTATGTCTTCTTTGGGAAAATGTTTATTCAGGTCTGCTGCCCATGTTTTAATTGGATTGTTTGGTGTTGAGTTGTATGAGTTCTTTATGTATTTTAGGTATTAACCCTTTATTAGATCTATCATTTGCAAACATCTTCTCATCCATAGGCTGTCATTTCATTGTTTGATGATGTCCTTCTCTGTTTAAAACTTTCTAATTTGTTGTGGTCCCAATTATTTATTTTTGTTTTTGTTGTCCTTGTTTGAGGAGACAGATCCAAAAAAAAAAAAAATATTGCTAAGACAAATGCCCAAGAGTTTACTTACTATATTTTCTTTTATGAGTTTTATGGTTTCAGGTCTTACATTTAAGTCTATTCCATTTTGAGTGTTTTCTTGTATATGGTGTAAGAAAGTCCTCCAGTGTCTTTCTTTCTCATATAACTGTTCAGTATTCCCAACACAATTTATTGAAGAGATTACCTTTATCCTGTGTTTATATTCTTGCTTCTTTTTTTGGTAAATTAATTGATCATAGAAGTGTAGTTTATTTCTGGGCTCTCTAGTCTGCTTCACTGATCGATGTGTCAGTACTATACAGTTTTGATTACTGTAGCTTTGTAGTATAATGTAGTATAGTTTGTAGTGTAGTTTGAAATTTGGGAGTGTGATACCTCCAGCTTTGTTATTCTTTTTCTTTTTCTTTTATTTTTTTAGCTTCCTTTTTACATTTATTTTTATTTCTTTATTATTTTTTCTGTTTTAAAATTTTATTTTATTATGTTATGTTAGTCACCATACATCATTAGTTTTTGATGTGGTGATCCACGATTCATTATTTTCGTATAACACCCAGTGCTCCATGCAGTATGTGCCTTCCGTAATACCCATCACCAGGCTAACCCATCCCCCCACCCCCCTCCCATCTAAAACCCTCAGTTTGTTTCTTAGAGTCCATAGTCTCTCATGGTTCATCTCTCTCTCCGATTCCCCCCCCTTCATTTTTCCCTTCCTTCTCCTAATGTCCTCCATGCTATTCCTTACGTTTCACAAATAAGTGAAACCATATGATAATTGACTTTCTCTGCTTGACTTATTTCACTTAGCATAACCTCCTCCAGTCCCATCCATGTTGATGTAAAAGTTGGGTATTCATCCTTTCTGATGGCTGAGTAATAATCCATTGTATGGACCACATCTTCTTGATCCATTCATCTGTTAAAGGGCATCTCGGCTCTTTCCACAGTTTGGCTATTGTGGACATTGCTGCTATGAACATTGGGGTGCATATGGCCCTTCTTTTCACTACATCTGTCTCTTTGGGGTAAATACCCAGGAGTGCAATTGCTGGGTCATAGGGTAGCTCTATTTTTAATTTTCTGAGGCACCTCCACACTGTTTTCCAAAGTGGCTATACCAACTTGCATTTCCACCAACAGTGTAAGAGGGTTCCCCTTTCTCCACAACCTCTCCAACATTTATTGTTTCTTTCCCTGTCCATTTTTGCCATTCTAACTGGTGTAAGATGGTATCTCAATGTGGTTTTGATTTGAATGTCCCTGATGGCTTATTGTTATTCTTTATCAAGACTGCTTTGGTTATTTGGGTTCTTTTATGGTTCCTCACAAATTTTAATATTATTTGTCCTAGTTTTATGAATAATGCAATTGGTATTTTGATAGGAATTGTACTGAATCTGTAGATTGCTTTGGGTAGTATCGACATTTTAATAATATTAATTCTCCTAGTCCATGAACAAGGTAAATATTTCCATTTCTTTGTGTCATCTTCAATTTCTTTCATCCATTTTTTATTGTTTCCAGAGTATAGGCCTCTCATCTCCTTAAGTTTAATTTTAGTAATTTTATTTTTTTGATGTAATTATAAATGAGATGTTTAAAAAACATTTCTTTTTGATAGTTTGTTATTAGTTTATAGAAATGCAACAAATTTCTGTATATTAATTTTGTATCATGTAATTTTAATGAATTCATTTATTAGTTGTAATAATTTTTAAGTGGAGTATTTAGTGATTTCTGTATATAGAGTCATGTCACCCTCAAATAGTGACAGTTTTGCTTCTTCTTTACCAATTTGGATGATTTTATTTCTTTTTCTTGTCTGATTGTTGTGGGTAAGACTTCCAGTACTATGTGGAATAGAAGTAGTAAAAGTGGGCATCCTTGGGGCACCTGGGTGGATCAGTTGATTGAGTGCCCAACTCTTGATTTTGGCTCAGGTCATGATCTCATGGTCATGGGATTGAGCCCTGTGTTGGGCTCTGTGCTCAGAGCAGAGTCGGCTTCAGATTCTCTCTCCCAGTCTGTCCCACTCTCTCTCTCTCTCAAATAAATAAATAAAATCTTTAAAAAACAGTGGGCATTCTTGTCTTGTTCCTGATCTTAGAGGAAAATCTTTTAGCTATTACTTCTTTAAATAAGTTTTCTGCCCCCTTCTCTCTCTTCTCCTTCTGGGACCCCTATAATGCAAATGTTAGTACACTTGATATTGTCCCAGATTCTTTGAAACTATTCTCATTTTTAAAATTTTTTTTTTTTCCTTTTTGCTGACCGCTTGGGAGATTTCCCTTACCCTGTCTTCCAGACTGATGGTCTGTTCTGCATCATCTAATCTGTTGCTAATTCCCTCTAGTGTATTTTTCATTTCAGTTTTTGTATTCTTCAACTTTGATTGGTTATTGGGGCCCCTGGGTGGCTCAGTCACTAAGCATCTGTCTTTGGCTCAGGTCATGATCCCAGGGTCCTGGGATCGAGCCCCGCATCAGGCTCCCTGCTCAGTGAGAGGCCTGCTTCTCCCTCTCCCACTCCCCCTGCTTGTGTTCCCTCTCTCACTGTCTCTCTCTCTGTGTCAAATAAATAAAATCTTTAAAAAAAACTTTTATTGGTTATTTTCTATCTCTTTGTTAAAGTTCCATGTGTTCATCCATTCTGATCAGCAGTTTAGTGAGCTTTGTTATGACCATTACTTTGAACTCTTTTTCAGGGAGATTGTTATCTCCATTTCATTTAGTTTTGTTGTTGTTATTGTTTGTTTGTTTGTTTTTTCTGAAGTGGTGTCTTGTTCTTTCATTTGGAGCAAGCATATTCCTTTCCTCATTTTCCCTCATTCTCTGTGTTTTTATGTATTATTAACTACATCTCTGGGTGCTAAAGGAGTGGCCTTGTGTAGGAGGTGTCCTGTGGGGTCCAGAAGTGCATCCCTGCTTAGTTACCAGGACCAGGCACTCAGGGATGTCCTTTTTGTGGACTGCTTGCAACCTCCTCTTTTGACTGGGTTGACTGCTGTGGGTGTGTTGGTAGGCACTGTTAGCCCCCAGTGTGTCTGATTTTGAGACCTAGCTGTGATTGTCACAGGCACACTGGTGGGTAGGGCTGTTCCTCCCCACTCCCCCATGGTGGGAGCCACATTGATGGTGGAATGGGTCCTGCCAGAGGCTGCCTACAGGGTGTGGCAGGGTGTGATTTAATAACCATTTAAAATTTTTATTGAATTCTGTTAAGTATACAGTGAATGAGTTAAAAAATATATGTATTTTTCCACTGCATATTTTTTTCTGCTTTGTCGAAGATTATTTGACCATAGAGTTGAGGGTCCATTTCTGGGGTCTCTATTCTGTTCCATTTGTCTATATGTCTGTTTTTGTGCCACTACCATGCTGTCTTGGTGATCACTGCTTTGTAATATAGTTGAAATCGGACAATGTGATGCCCCCAGCTTTGTTTTCCTTTTTCAACATTTCCTTGGTGATTCGGGGTCTTTTCTGATTCCATACAAATTTTAGGATTGTTTGTTCCAGCACTTTGAAAAATGTCACTGGAATTTTGATTGGGATGGCACTGAAGGTATAGATTGCTCTGGGTAGCATAGACATTTTAACAATGTTTATTCTTCTGATCCATGAGCATGGAATATTTTTCCATCTTTTTGTGTCTTCTTCAATTTCTTTCATGAGTCAGTCTCTTCAATAAATGGTGCTGGGAAAATTGGACAGCCACAGGCAGAAGAATGAAACTCCACCATTCTCTAGCACCATACACAAAGATAAACTCAAAATGGATGAATGACCCCAATGTGAGACAGGATTCCATCAAAATCCTAGAGGAGAACATAGGCAGTAACCTCTTTGACATCAGCCACAGTAACTTCTTTCAAGGTACATCTCCAAAGGCTAGTGAAACAAAGCAAAAATGAACTTTTGGGACTTCATCAAGATAAAAAGCTTCTGCACAACAAAGGAAACAGTCAACAAAACAAAGAGGCAACCCACAGAATGGGAGAAGATATTTGCAAATGACATTACAGATAAAGGGCTGGTATCCAAGATCTATAAAGAACTTCTCAAACTCAACACCCAAAAAACAAATAATCAAGTCAAAAAATGGGCAGAAGACTTGAACAGACACCTTTCCAAAGAAGACATCCAAATGGCTAACAAACACATGAAAAAATGTTCATCATCATTAGCCATCAGGGAAATTCAAATCAAAAGCACATTGAGATATCACCTTACACCAGTTAGAATGGCAAAAGTTGACAAGGCAAGAACAAACAAATGTTGGAGAAGTTGTGGAGAAAAGGGAACCCTCTTTCACTGTTGGTGGGAATGCAACTTGGTACAGCCACTTTGGAAAACAGTGTGGAGGTGCCTCAGAAACTTAAAAATAGAGCAATTGTACTACAGGGTATTACCCCAGCAATTGCACTCCTGGGTATTTACCCCAAAGAGACAGATGTAGTGAAAAGAAGGGCCATATGCACCCCAATGTTCATAGCAGCAATGTCCACAATAGCCAAACTGTGGAAAGAGCTGAGATGCCCTTCAACAGATGAATGGATAAAGAAGATGTGGTCCATATATACAATGGACTATTACTCAGCCATTAGAAAAGATGAATACCCAACTTTTACATCAACATGGATGGGACTGGAGGAGGTTATGCTAAGTGAAATAAGTCAAGCAGAGAAAGTCAATTATCATATGGTTTCACTTATTTGTGAAACATAAGGAATAGCATGGAGGACATTAGGAGAAGGAAGGGAAAAATGATGGGGGGAAGTTGGAGGGAAAAATGAACGATGAGAGACTATGGACTCTGAGAAACAAACTGAGGGTTTTAGATGGGAGGGGGGTGGGGGGATGGGTTGGCCTGGTGATGGGTATTAAGGAGGGCATGTACTGCATGGAGCGCAGGGTGTTATACGAAATCAATGAATCGTGGGGGCGCCTGGGTGGCTCAGTCATTAAGCGTCTGCCTTCAGCTCGGGTCATGATCCCAGGGTCCTGGGATCGAGCCCCGCGTTGGGCTCCCCGCTTTGCGGGAAGCCTGCTTCTTCCTCTCACACTCCCCCTACTTGTATTTCTCGCTCACTCTCTCTCTCTGTCAAATAAATAAATAAAATCTTAAAAAAAAAAAAAAGAAAACAATGAATCGTGGATCACCACATCAAAAACTAATGATGTAATGTATGGTGATTAACATAACATAATTAAAAAAAATAATGATGTATTGTATAGGTGACTAACGTAACATAATGAAATAAAATTTAAAAAATATATGTAAAAAAGATGAGTCAGGAGTAAAAGCTTTTTTCTCTTTTATATTCTGTCAGGTGTAAGTTAAAAACAGCTTTTCTTCATATTTTTTGAGTTATGAAGGCTTTTTTAAAACTATGTGTAGTCAGAACTAACACCTATGTTTTATTAAGTCTACATCTGACATTACTGGTATATTCTTAAGAACAGTTAATTAGAGTAAAATGTACTTGCATATTAGGATGTTTAGGGGCGCCAGGGTGGCTCAGTTGGTTAAGCATCTGCCTTCAGCTCAGGTCATGATTCCAGAGTCCTGGGATTGAGCCCCGCATTGGGCTCTCTGCTCAGCAGAGCCTGCTTCTTCTTCCTCTCCCTCGGTTGCTCCCCCTGCTTGTGTTCTCTTTCTGTCAGATAAATAAATAAAATCTTTTTTTTAAAAAGATATTTAATTTAAATTTTCACTTTGTAGCTTAATTTCCTTGTGTAATTTTTGGAGTAAAGAAATACATTAATTAAAAATAGTTATTAATCTATCAGCACTTACCTTTAATAAGTGACTAGATTTATACTGATATTGTAAATAGTCTTCTATCATTAGTTTCTTTGAAAACTATTATTTTTCAACAAAAGATAAGCTTTATTTTCATGGCTCAATGAAAATAATTACCATAATATTTGTATTGAATATTGGAGTCTTTGGAATCTAATGGAGGTCACCTTTGAATGCAAAATTATACCCTGGTGATATTAGAACTTGAGTGTTGCACATTTTTTAGGGATACTGAAAAAATCATATTGAAATATTTATTTGGATCCTTTTAAATAAAGCATTTGAAGACTACTGAAAAGTATTCAAGGCAATGCAGAGAGGATAATTTTGATTGATTTGATTTTAAATTTTGGAATTTTTCAATATCTGATACAAGAAAATTGATTTTAATCTATGGAAAATGAATCTGTTTGTTTTTTTTCCTTCATGACACGTGGTAGAAATGTTTGTATAACCTAAATGTAGAAGTCAAAGCTTCTAGGAGTAAACTATTAGGTGAAATGAAATATTCTGTAGAATAATTGATAATTTTTTCACAGTGTAACTTATCAGTGAAAACCCTGATTAAGTGCAAATGCAAAAAAAAAAAAAAAAGTCCTGTATTTTTCTTCTTCAACCAGGACCATATTTTGATATCCTTGTGCCATTCTCAGGTATCAACAACCTGATGATGTTTTCCTTCCTGGAGGGAAAACAAATTCCTGGATCCATAGATTTTTATGGATAAAAAGCTTGCTGTGGGGAATGCTGTCTGTTTTCAGTTTATCAGAATTACAAGAGGAAAATACTTCATGAAGAGGTCAGTGGTGAATTCCCTCATTAAGTGTTTGCCACTAAAAGACCAGCTAAAACTTAGACCATTGTCATGAAAACTATTGAAAATTATGTGGGAAAAATGATCCAGTTATTGTGTATCTGCTAAAATTAATTCTTAGAGGTTTGTTTTACATGGAAATTATTTCTTTTGCACCAAGTTTTTAAAAAGTGAAGGGGTGAATTGGGAAGTGGAAGTATGGTTTCAGTATCCTGAGGGGTAACAAATGAAAGATTTGTTCCTCATTAAACCATTTCTTGATGTTTCCCAATAGATTTTGAGCTGAACACTTGTTAATCCCAAAGCTCTGACAAACAAGGCCTGCAGAATTAGGCCAACCACTGCTACAAATAGCTAGTGTACATTAAATGGTAATCATTGCTTTCCAGTCTATTATTAGATTAACTTCATAGGGATTGCTTTTTTCTCCTGGGACTTGACACATAAATGACATGCTCTACCCTCCAATAAATCTAATAGCAGAGTGACTATAACATGATGTTCATAGCCCTTGGTCCCATGACAGATTATTTTTGATTGCTACAGGAATTTGGAGCAGCTTGAAACCATTAAAATTTAAAAGCATCATTGAAATGTTATGGCATACCTGACTCATACAGATTATTTCTGATTCTGAGTTATGTTCACAGTTTTTTTGCCCAATGATCTCAAACATAACTCCATAAGTAGCTTAGGAAACTGATTATAAATCATCAATTGAGTTGATAAACAATTTTACCACAAGGCATAAGAATGATGGCTCTGTGCCTTGAGGATTTCTAGTATTGCTAAATGTCACCAGGGAGAATTTTTGTCAATACTGTCTACCTAACTATGTTAAGACTTCCTTCTTCTCTTATGAGTTACATTAGAAAGGCATGCTATTAGATGCCAAGTCTCTTCTACAGGCAATTCTAAATACATTCTTTCTCTAGCACAACTTTTTTTTTTTTTTTTTTTTTTGGTTGGAGGGAGGTTTCAGCAAATCGGTAACTTGTGTTTTGTGTTGATATTTCCTCCCTGCCTGGATATATGAGTTTTGGGTTTTTTTCCTGATGACCTAAATCCAATCTGTATATTATTTTTTATCTTGTGAAAATGGCTTAGATGAGTGCTTAGTAGAAAATGGGATCTGAGCATGGTTTTTCCAGGTTTCAGAAACTTGAAGCTTTTGACTTTTGCAGGCCTGGTTCCAAGTGCTTCCTGATTCCTTTTCAGTTTAACTATGTGTTAAAACTAGGGTGAGTCGTTTTCCTGGGGTATTCTTGGTCTGTGCCTGTTCTGATGCCCTGCCCCGTTTAGTGTTTCATCACTTTCCAAAGTGCTCTTGTTTGAAAGATAAATTATAGTTACCTTAGTTATTAAACCATCTAATCTTTATGTGAGTAAATTTATCTTAGTGTCTTTAGGAACTCAACATGTATAGAAATGAATTCTAACATTATTGGTTCTCTTCCCTTTATAACCAATACGTCTCAAATAACATTTTTTTGACTGTAAGAGAATAAAGAGGCATATTATACATAGCAGGCCACCTCATTTCAGGTACTTTTATATGGAGACAATTGGAATGCCAAATTGGGTCTAAAAAGTTTAAAATTGTTGTACCCACCATTGATCCTCACCCTTTCCAGACCCAAACTAGCTGTAAACTAGCACTTTAAATACCCCAATTTTTCTCTATATTATCATAATGTGAAGCATTAAGACATATTTAATGATATGTTTCTATTCATTGTATTAGGCACTAGCTTTATTGCAAAACACACCAGGCAGCACAACTAATGAGGGAGCTAAGGATGGGTCTTTTCTTAGGAAAGATTAAAATGCAAACTAACTTTGAATTGCTTTAATCAGAAATTTTGAACATTTTAAGAATTTACAAGTAGCAATGTAATCCATGCTATGAAAATGCATGGTATGCTTGACTATGCCTTCATATGAAGTAAAATGTGCTATTATTGATTGAGAAATCCCTTCATTAAATTTAAGGCAAGATTTGTTACACACAGAATCTAAAGCTAGTGTGTAAAGCTAACGTGTATCTAATGTAATCCAATGTTGTTGTTGTTGTTGTTGTTGTTGTTTATAAAAACTCTTCTGGCTTCTATATTCAATACATAGTAGCAGTTTGACAGCATTGAAAGTCCCATAGGAAAATGAAAATGTTCACAACATAATGATGTTTATTGTTATTTATGTAATACATCTTAATAACTAAATAGACATGAAATCTTACACTATGTGGTATATAATCAGGGAGCAACAGACACATTTATGGAACAGAATTTACCTCAAAGAGAGAAAAAAATAAATTTACATAGAAATGGTAGATAAGTAGACATTTAGTAGATAGGTAGGAAAGTTTAGTAGGTATGTAGGTAAGTTTAGAAGTCAAATGAATATGGTTTGTTTCACACAATCAACTGTAAAGGCCGATGTGATGAATGAACAACTGATTCTTATTTTCAGGTTGCTTAGATTTCTCTGGTGACAAATAGCCTTTCCTGACCATCAGTTAAAAAATACTCTTTAACCATAATTGCCAAGCATAAATTATTCATGAATAACAATAAAGAAAAACAACACATGTCTGAGTACTGAGGTCAGAGTACCACATTCAGTGATTACTCAGGACAATTTTTTTGTTTGACAATGTGATTTGAGATTGAAACAGGTTTCCTGAGTGTGTGTGTGTGTGTGTGTGTGTGTGTGTGTGAGTGTGCGTGTGATATATTTGATTTCTGTAATGCATCTAATTTAGAAACATTTAAAGATTGATATATTTTATATTACTTAGAGGTTTTATAAACTAGAAGTTAATATGATTGTTTTGATGCTTTAGTTGCATTTGTTACTGTTTTCATAAGTGTAAGTGGAATGGTGTGACAGTATCACCCAGAGGCATTCTGTATATAATAATTAATAATAATAATAATATATTATACAAAGTATATCCATCTTCTTATTAGAATTGTATTTTCTGCTTTACTCAGGATTTTAAACAGTCAATTCATTTTATTATTAAAATTTTTGCCATGTACATACTCAAGATGAAAACACTATATCACATTGAAAGTCCTACTTCTGAACGGATTTTTAGAAGGGCATTATTAGCATATAGTAATGTGTCTTTTATGATAGAAATGATGGCATATATTATTTTACTTATGAATTATAGACAGTTGGGCAAGAGGAAGTAGTTATAACTATATAACTATATAACTTATATAGTATACTTATAACTTAGAGAGTATCGTAATATTTCTTTTCTCTTGACACAGTTATGGCAGCATGATGCCATAGAATGAGACTGGATTGGGTCCTAGATAATGACCAATTAAGTGTCGTTTCTGGTAAATCATATTTATTTTCTCCAAGGAATATTTTTCTCATCTGTAAGATGTCATGCTTCCCCTGTTCATCTGTTAGGTTACTATGAAGTGCAAATTAATGCATGAATTATATGTGAAAGTGCTTTGAATGATGCAAAATACTGTATGAAGTACTATTCTTATTGTACTTTGGTTTTCTTTACATTTTGGTCAATGTTTTAATATTAATATATGCTATATTATGGAACTAAGGCATAGATTCATTGTAATGTGAAGGAAAATATTTTGACTTTGTGGATATTATAAACTCATGAGCTGAATGGTTTTTTTTCCTGACCTATTAAATATATTACATTACCACCAAAAATGTCTTGTTCATCTAGTGTTTTTAACCCAGATGGCTAATAACACATGGAATAAATCTTCTACACACCTGTCATGTAACAGGTTCCTCATGAAATAGCATAATATCTTAAGTAATACCAAAACATGTTTCTAATAACTTCAAAGCTATCCAAAAATACCAATTTTTGCTGAAAACATTTTATTATTTGTAATTTTGGGGTTTGTCTATATTAAGTATAAAATAAATGAGTTTTATAGAAAGGTATGCCTTTCCATATGTGAGAAATGTTTTGAAGCTCACATATGCTCTCAGGAGTTAATATTTTCAATATTTACAAGAGCAAATCATTCTGGAAACCATAAGTGGTATGTATACTCTCAGTTGGGCACTCAGCTACCATTTGGAAAAAGTCTTCTGATTTCTATCATCCTATAATTTACTCCAGTAAAAATTAAAGCATAATTTGTATCTTTTAGAGGAGAAAATGCTCATTGAAACCATGCAATAAAAGTGCAATTTAGCAAAACTATTAGTTTTAGGTTTTTGTTTTTTTTTTACTATTTTAAACCTATTATTTTTAAAATTACTTTAGTATTAAAAAGGCTATAAAATTGTGCTGGGTGTCAGCACATTGTGTCTTCAAACACATTCTAATTCTCATTTTCCTTTGCTTAAATAGTAAGAAAATTATAAATTAGAAACCAAAATTAATTGAATAAACTCCAATTGAATGTTTCTATCTTTCTGTATGCATTTTTTTATTATATTATGTTAATCATCATACATTACATCATTGGTTTTTGATGTGGTGTTCCATGATTCATTGTCTGTATGCATTTTTAAAAGTGCGTTGTAAACTCTTCAGAGCTAGTGACAGTGGCTAATGTGTCCACCTCCCTTCTCAAAATTTAATGCAGTGCAAGGGAAAATAATGCTGATGTAGTGTGAAACACCACTTATTTTCAGTTTTTAAAGCCAACATGTTTACTAAGTTAATACAACTTTAATTCCAGCATCTATGATATCTAAATCTGATCTGACTAGCATGATTTCCCAACCAATACAGAAACTATGATTTTTGCAGTAGTTCTTTCATCCCACAGGCTCCCAAAATACCTTAAGTGTTAACGAATGAGTGAGGCATTTGCCAATTTAAAGGCATCATTTCTATGTGCTTAGGGTGCCTTTATTCATTTTGACAATAGAACTTTTACAGAATCCTAGAAATCAAGAATTTGCAATCACTCATGTGGTACACAATGCCAAATTCCAGTAATAGAATATGGGGTGATGGAAGCCCACAACAGGGGAGACTCTCCTAAATTTTTTACACAAGTAAGCCACTCAATAGGGGCAGGTAATGGTAGGGGAGAAGGCAGTCATTCATAGCCTGAAAGAAAATTGTTGCCTGCTCTGGAGTCAGAAATAAGCAGTTCTTTTTAATTTTCAAAAATATATTAGCATAGTCATTCTCTTAGTTACTTTAGGCTGCTGTAAAAAATACTATAGATGGGTGGCTTAAACAACAAATACTTAACTTCTTACATTTCTGGATTCTGGGAAGTCCAAGATCAAGGTGTCAGCAGATCAAGTTCCTTGTGAGGGCTCTGTTCCTGACTTGTACACAGCTACCTTCTCATTGTATCCTCAAAGGGACAAGGGAGATGAGAGTGAGAGAGAAAAAGAGACAGAGAGAGAGACAGAGAGAGAGATCTTTTCCTCTTCTTACAAGGACATTAATCCCTTCATGGGCTCCACCCTCATGACCTAATTACCAAAAGAAACCTGCATCTCCAAATACCATCACTTTAGGGCTTCAGGGAATTTGAGGTGGACACATTCAGTCCATAGCAGTCATGTAACAATAATAGAAACTGTTTTTCAAGTGCTTACTATGTGCTGGACTGTGCTGGGTGCCTTACATTCATTATCTTATTTAACCTCCACAAGAAATTTATGAGGTAGGCATTGATTATCTTCATTTTATAGATGAGGAAATAAAGATTTAGAGAAATCACACTTCTGGTGAATCAATGCCAAGTCTGTTTGGCATTTCCAAGACCATGCTCTTTTTTTTTTTTTTAAATTTTTTTATTGTTATGTTAATCCCCATACATTACATCATTAGTTTTAGATATAGTGTTCCATGATTCATTGTTTGTGCATAACACCCAGTGCTCCATGCAGAACGTGCCCTCCTCAATACCCATCACCAGGCTAACCCATCCTCCCAACTCCCTCCCCTCTAGAACCCTCAGTTTGTTTTTCAGAGTCCATTGTCTCTCATGGTTCTTCTCCCCCTCCGATTTCCCCGCCTTCATTCTTCCCCTCCTGCTACATTCTTCTTCTTCTTTTTTTCTTTCTTAACATATATTGCATTATTTGTTTCAGAGGTACAGATCTGAGATTCAACAGTCTTGCACAATTCACAGCGCTTACCAGAACACATACCCTCCCCAGTGTCCATCACCCAGTCACCCCATCCCTCCCACCCCACCCCCCACTTCAGCAACCCTCAGTTTGTTTCCTGAGATTAAGAATTCCTCATATCAGTGAGGTCATATGATACCTGTCTTTCTCTGTTTGACTTATTTCGCTCAGCAGAATACCCTCCAGTTCCATCCACGTCGTTGCAAATGGCAAGAGCTTATTCCTTTTGATGGCTGCATAATATTCCATTGTATATATATACCACTTCTTCTTTATCCATTCATCTGTCGATGGACATCTTGGCTCTTTCCACAGTTTGGCTATTGTGGACATTGCTGCTATAAACATCGGGGTGCACGTAGCCTTTCGGGTCCCTACTTTTGTATCTTTGGGGTAAATACCCAGTAGTGCAATTGCTGGACCATATGGTAGGTCTATTTTCAACTTTTTGAGGAACCTCCATACTGTTTTCCAGAGTGGCTGCACCAGCTTGCATTCCCACCAACAGTGTAGGAGGGTTCCCCTTTCTCCGCATCCCCGCCAACATCTGTCATTTCCTGACTTGTTAATTTTAGCCATTCTGACTGGTGTGAGGTGGTATCTCATAGAGGTTTTGATTTGGATTTCCCTGATGCCGAGCGATATTGAACACTTTTTCATGTGTCTGTTGGCCATTTGGATGTCTTCTTTGGAAAAATGTCTGTTCATGTCTTCTGCCCATTTCTTGATTGGATTCTTTGTTCTTTTGGTGTTGAGTTTGATGAGTTCTTTATAGATTTTGGATACTAGCCCTTTATCTGATATGTCATTTGCAAATATCTTCTCCCATTCTGTCAGTTGTCTTTTGGTTTTGTTGACTGTTTCCTTTGCTTTGCAAAAGCTTTTTATCTTGATGAAGTCCCAATAGTTCATTTTTGCCCTTGCTTCCCTTGCCTTTGGCGATGTTTCTAGGAAGAAGTTGCTGCGGCTGAGGTCGAAGAGGTTGCTGCCTGTGTTCTCCTTTAGGATTTTGATGGACTCCTGTCTCACATTGAGGTCTTTCAACCATTTGGAGTCTATTTTTGTGTGCGGTGTAAGGAAATGGTCCAGTTTCATTCTTCTGCATGTGGCTGTCCAATTTTCCCAACACCATTTGTTGAAGAGACTGTCTTTTTTCCATTGGACATTCTTTCCTGCTTTGTCAAAGATTAGTTGACCATAGAGTGGAGGGTCCATTTCTGGGCTCTCTATTCTGTTCCATTGATCTATGTGTCTGTTTTTGTGCCAGTACCATACTGTCTTGATGATGACAGCTTTGTAGTAGAGCTGGAAGTCTGGAATTGTGATGCCGCCAGCTTTGCTTTTCTTTTTCAACATTCCTCTGGCTATGCGGGGTCTTTTCTGGTTCCATACAAATTTTAGGATTATTTGTTCCATTTCTTTGAAGAAAGTGGATGGTATTTTGATGGGGATTGCATTGAATGTGTAGATTGCTCTAGGTAGGATTGACATCTTCACAATATTTGTTCTTCCAATCCATGAACATGGAACGTTTTTCCATTTCTTTGTGTCTTCCTCAATTTCTTTCATGAGTATTTTATAGTTTTGTGAGTACAGATCCTTTGCCTCTTTGGTTAGATTTATTCCTAGGTATCTTATGGTTTTGGGTGCAATTGTAAATGGGATCGACTCCTTAATTTCTCTTTCTTCTGACTTGTTGTTGGTGTATAGGAATGCCACTGACTTCTGTTCATTGATTTTATATCCTGCCACTTTACTGAATTCCTGTATGAGTTCTAGCAGTTTTGGGGTGGAGTCTTTGGGATTTTCCACATAAAGTATCATATCATCTGCAAAGAGTGAGAGTTTCACTTCTTCTTTGCCAATTGGGATGCCTTTAATTTCTTTTTGTTGTCTGATTGCTGTGGCTAGGACTTCCAATACTATGTTGAATAGCAGTGGTGATAGTGGACATCCCTGCCTTGTTCCTGACCTTAGGGGGAAAGCTCTCAGTTTTTCCCCATTGAGAATGATATTCGCTGTAGGTTTTTCATAGATGGCTTTTATGATATTGAGGTATGTACCCTCTATCCCTATACTCTGAAGAGTTTTGATCAAGAAAGGATGCTGTACTTTGTCAAATGCTTTTTCTGCATCTATTGAGAGGATCATATGATTCTTGTTCTTTCTTTTGTTAATGTATTGTATCACGTTGATTGATTTGCGGATGTTGAACCAACCTTGCAGCCCAGGGATAAATCCGACTTGGTCGTGGTGAATAATCCTTTTAATGTACTGTTGGATCCTATTGGCTAGTATTTTGGTGAGAATTTTTGCATCCATGTTCATCAGGGATATTGGTCTGTAATTCTCCTTTTTGATGGGGTCTTTGTCTGGTTTTGGGATCAAGGTAATGCTGGCCTCATAAAATGAGTTTGGAAGTTTTCCTTCCATTTCTATTTTTTGGAACAGTTTCAGAAGGATAGGTATTAATTCTTCTTGAAATGTTTGGTAGAATTCCCCTGGGAAGCCATCTGGCCCTGGGCTTTTGTGTTTTGGGAGATTTTTGATGACTGCTTCTATTTCCTTAGTGGTTATAGGTCTGTTCAGGGTTTCTATTTCTTCCTGGTTCAGTTTTGGTAGTTGATACATCTCTAGGAATGCATCCATTACTTCCAGGTTATCTAATTTGCTGGCATAGAGTTGCTCATAATATGTTCTTATAATTGTTTGTATTTCTTTGGTGTTGGTTGTGATTTCTCCTCTTTCATTCATGATTTTGTTGATTTGGGTCATTTCTCTTTTCTTTTTGATAAGTCTGGCCAGGGGCTTATCAATCTTGTTAATTCTTTCAAAGAACCAGCTCCTAGTTTCGTTGATCTGTTCTACTGTTCTTTTAGTTTCTAATTCATTGATTTCTGCTCTGATCTTTATTATTTCTCTTCTCCTGCTGGGTTTAGGCTTTATTTGCTGTACTTTCTCCAGCTCCTTTAGGTGTAGGGTTAGGTTGTGTACTTGAGACCTTTCTTGTTTCTTGAGAAAGGCTTGTATTGCTATATACTTTCCTCTTAGGACTGCCTTTGCTGTATCCCAAAGATTTTGAATAGTTGTGTTTTCATTTTCATTGGTTTCCATGAATTTTTTAAATTCTTCTTTAATTTCCTGGTTGACCCATTCATTCTTCAGTAGGATGCTCTTTAGCCTCCATGTATTTGAGTTCTTTCCGACTTTCCTCTTGTGATTGAGTTCTAGTTTCAAAGCACTGTGGCCTGAAAATATGCAGGGGATGATCCCAATCTTCTGGTACCGGTTGAGACCTGATTTATGACCTAGGATGTGATCTATTCTGGAGAATGTTCCATGGGCACTAGAGAAGAATGTGTATTCCGTTGCTTTGGGATGGAATGTTCTGAATATGTCTGTGAAGTCCATTTGGTCCAGTGTGTCATTTAAAGTCTTTATTTCCTTGTTGATCTTTTGCTTAGACGATCTGTCCATTTCAGTGAGGGGGGTGTTAAAGTCCCCCACTATTATTGTATTGTTGTCGATGTGTTTCTTTGCTTTTGTTATTAATTGCCTTATATAATTGGCTGCTCCCATGTTAGGGGCATAGATATTTACAATTGTTAGATCTTCTTGTTGGATAGACCCTTTAAGTAGGATATAGTGTCCTTCCTCATCTCTTATTACAGTCTTTGGTTTAAAATCTAATTTGTCTGATATAAGGATTGCCACCCCAGCTTTCTTTTGGTGTCCATTAGCATGGTAAATGGTTTTCCACCCCCTCACTTTCAATCTGGGGGTGTCTTTGGGTCTAAAATGAGTCTCTTGCCGACAGCATATCGATGGGTCTTGTTTTTTAATCCAATCTGATAGCCTGTGTCTTTTCATTGGGGCATTTAGCCCATTTACATTCAGGGTAACTATTGAAAGATAGGAATTCAGTGCCATTGTATTGCCTGTAAAGTGACTGTTACTGTATATTGTTTGTGTTCCTTTCTGGTCTATGTTGCTTTTAGGCTCTCTCTTTGCTTAGAGGACCCCTTTCAATATTTGTTGTAGGGCTGGTTTCGTGTTTGCAAATTCCTTTAGTTTTTGTTTGTCCTGGAAGCTTTTTATCTCTCCTTCAATTTTCAATGACAGCCTAGCTGGATATAGTATTCTTGGCTGCATATTTTTCTCATTTAGTGCTCTGAATATGTTCTGCCAGTCCTTTCTGGCCTGCCAGGTCTCTGTGGATAAGTCTGTTGCCAATCTAATGTTTCTACCATTGTAGGTTACATTTCTCTTCTTCCGAGCTGCTTTCAGGATTTTCTCTTTGTCTCTGAGACTCGTAAGTTTTACTATTAGATGTCGGGGTGTTGACCTATTTTTATTGATTTTGAGAGGGGTTCTCTGTGCTTCCTGGATTTTGATGCCTGTTTCCTTCCCCAAATTAGGGAAGTTCTCTGCTATAATTTGCTCCATTATACCTTCTGCACCTCTCTCTCTTTCTTCTTCTTCTGGGATCCCAATTATTCTAATGTTGTTTCGTCTTATGGTATCGTTTATCTCTCGAATTCTGCCCTCGTGATCCAGTAGTTGTTTATCTCTCTTTTTCTCAGCTTCTTTATTTTCCATCATTTGGTCTTCTATCTCACTGATTCTTTCTTCTGCCTCATTTATCCTAGCAGTTAGCGCCCCCATATTTGATTGCACCTCATTGATAGCCTTTTTGATTTCTACTTGGTTAGATTTTAGTTCTTTTACTTCTCCAGAAAGGGTTTCTCTAATAACTTCCATGTTTTTTTCAAGCCCAGCTAGTATCTTTAAAGTGATGATTCTGAACTCTAGATCTGACATCGTACTAATGTCCGTATTGAGTAGGTCCCTGGCAGTCGGTACTACCTCTTGTTCTTTTTGTTGAGGTGATTTTTTCCGTCTTGTCATTTTGTGCAGAGGAGAATAGATTAATGAGAGAACAAAATGCTAGCAGGGTAACAACGTCCCCAGAAAATATACTCTAAACAAATCAGAAAAGACCTGAAGCAGTGGGAAAAGAAAGGGAAAGAGAGAAAAAAGAAAAGGAAAGAAAAAAAGAAAAAAGAAAAAGATAAAGATAAAAACAAACAGAAGCAGAACAAAACAAAACAAAAAAACAGAATGTGATCAAATATGATCAGGCTGGATTATAGATCAGTGCCACACACTAGATTTTGGGTGTATTTTGGTCCGTTAAAAGAAAGTCCCTCCCAAAATTTTAAAGAAAGAAAAACTTATATATGTACAAAAATAAGGGTTGATATGATGAAGGGATGGAATATGACTGTAAAGATGGAAATTATAAAAAATTTTAAAAAAGGATTTGATAAGTTGTTTGAAAAAAGAAAGAAGAGGATTTAAAAAAAAAAAAGAAAGAAAGAAAAAAGGGAGAGAATGTGATCAGGCAGGGGAGTAGAAAAAAACCATACACTAGAGATTTAGAGTATATTTTGATCTGTTAGAAGAAACTATCTCAAGATTTTAAAGAGAGAACAACTTATATATATATGCCAAAAATACGGGTAACTACTATGAAGGGATAGAATATGACTTTAAAAATGAAAAATAAAAATGTTTTTTTTT
>NW_022590123.1:0-24178 GCF_004348235.1 Phoca vitulina | reverse complement strand
ATGCTATCTCCATTTCTGTCTGTGCTGCTATAAACTGCAGCATCTGGATTGTGTGCCCCTCAGCTGCACTCCCAGTCCTCGCCTCCAGGTCAGGACACATCTCTGCCCTTTGTGCTTCTAAAACTGCCAGCTGCCCCCAGTTTGCACACATGGCCCCGCCACTCCAGGTTTCCATCCAGGGGGCTGCCCTAAAGTCCTTTCCCTGCTACCTGTCTGCAAGTCTGCGCCCTGACCCCAGCACAGGAGGCTATCACTCACCGGTGATGTAGGATCCCTATGGCTCCCTCCCCCTTCTGTTTATCTTCCAGTATCTGCCCTTGGAATCATGGCTCCCCGCTTCATACCTCAAAACCAACGGCCTGCGATATTCTGTTTGTAGAGATCCAGATCTATCTTACATCTCAGGCTGATTTCATGGGTCTTCAGAGTGGTCTGGTAGATATCCAGCTCAATTCGGGGGACCAGTTGGAATAGGGTCCCCTACTCTTCTGCCATCTTTTTCTCCAAAATTATACTGAAAGCCTGTATCCATTTTTTAAATTGAGTTATTTGCTTTTTTGCTATTGACTTGTTACTTATATATTTTGGACATTGACCCTTTATCAGATACATGGTTTGAAAATATTTTCTTTCATTCTTTAGGTTGCCATTTTGGTGATTATTTCCTTTGCTATGCAAAAGCTTTTTAATTGATGTAGTCCCACTTATTTATTTTCACTTTTGTTCCCTGGCTTTTGGTGTCATATCCAAAAAATTATTGCCAAGACCAAACTCTGTGTTTTCTTCTAAATGCTTATAGTTTCAGATCTTGTATTTAAGTCTTTAATCCATTTCTAGTTGGTTTTTTTTGTATATGGTAAAAGATAAGGGTGAAGTTGAATTCCTTTGCATGTAGATACCCAGTTTTCACAGTACCACTTATTGCAGAGACTATCTTTTCCTATTTGTGTATTCTTGGTGCACTTGTCAAAGATAAGTTGACTATATAGAGTTTATTTCTGGGCTATTGTGTTCCATTGGTCTGTCTACATTTACACTAGTATCACACTGTTTTGATTACTTTAGCTTTGTAATACAGTTTGAAATCAAGAAGTGTGGTGCCTCCTGCTTTATTCTTTCTAAAGAGTGCTTTTTTTTTTTTTAAAGATTTCATTTATTTGAGAGAGACAGACAGAAACAGAGCACAAGCAGGGGGGAGGGGTAGAAGGAGAGGGAGAAGCAGTCTCCCTGCTGAGCAGGGAGCCAGATGAAGTGGGACTTGATCCCAGGAGCCTGAGATCATGACCTAAGCCAAAGGCAGACGCTTAACCGACTGTGCCACCCAGGTGCCCCTAAAGAGTACTTTTACCACTCAGGGACTTTTGTGGGTTTATATGAATTTTAGGATTGCTTTTTCTACTGTGAAAACTGCTAATGGAATTTTTTATAAAAATTGCATTGAAGCTGTAGATTGCTCTGGGTAGTGTGGCCATTTTAACAATACTAATTTTTCTACCCCATGAATCCAGTATATCTTTCAATTTATTTATATCTTCAATTTTCATCAATGTTTATAATTTTCAGTATACAGAGTTTTCAGTTCCTCGGTTAAATTTATTCCCAAGTGTTTTATTATTTTTGATGCTATTGTAAATGGGACTGTTTTTTAAATTTCTTTTGGGGGAAGTTCACTGATAATGTATAGAAACACAATTGATTTCTTATGTTAATTTTGTTTCCTATATCTTTATTGAATTTTTTAGTTCTAATAGTTTTTGTTGGAGTATTTGGGGTTTCCTATGTAGTAATCATGTTTTCTGCAAATAGAGACAATTTTACTTCTTCCTTTCAGATAAGGATGATTTTCTTTTCTTGCCTAATTGCTTTGGGTAGAACTTCTAGTCCTATGTTGAATAGAAATAGCAAGAGTCAGCATACTTGCTTTTTTCCTGTTCTTCCAGAAAAAGCTTTTAGCTTTTCACCATTGAGTATAATGTTAGCTGTAGGCCTGTCATATATGGCCTTTGTTATGGTTGAGGTACATTTCTTCTCTACCTAACTTGTTGAGAGCTTTTATCATGAAAGGGTGTCAAATTTGATCAAATTTCTTTCTGCATCTATTGAGATGATCATATAATTTTTATCCTTCATTCTGATAACATGATCTATCACATTTATTGATATGCATATGGTGAGCCATCTTTGCATCCTGCAAATAAATCCCACCAATCATTTTAATAATCCTTTTTTTTAATGTGCTATTAAATTTCATTTGCTACTACTTCGTTGAGGACTTTTGTATCAATCATCAACAGAGAGAGATATTTACATATAATTTTCTTTTCTTATAGAATTAAAATCTGGCTTTTAGTATCAGGGTAATGCTGTCTTCAAAAAATGAGTTTGGAAGTCATGTTCCCTCTTCAGGTTTTCTGAGGCTTTGAGAAGGATTCACATTAAATCTTCCTTAAATGTATGGTAGAATTCACCAGTGATGCCATCTGATCCTTCATTTTTCTTCTTTGGAAGATCATTGATTACTGCTTTAATCTCTTATTTCTGGTCTGTTCAGATTTTCTATGTCTTCATGATTCAGTGTTGGTAGGGTGTATGCTTCCAGGAATTTATCCATTTCTTCCAGATTATTTAATTTTTCATGTATGTTTCTTCATTTCTAACTGTCCCTACAGACAACATTTTGAATAGCAATGCTTAAAACCATTATCAAATTAGCATATATTTAGATTACCAGAGATAAACTAGCAAAGCCCCTTTCCAGGAAGGAAGGACAAGATTTATGTACAAATTTGGGAGTGGGAGAAGATGGGGTGGATTTAGAATACTGGATTTCAACAATGTGCTCCTATTATAAATTCCAAATCTCCATGTTCAAATTTCTACCATGAGGGACTCATATTTTCAAATGTCTAGTGAATATTTCCATCCAGGTTTCTCCAAAATTACTCAAATTTAATATGTCCAGAAATAAAAATCTTTGTGTATTTCCAAATAGAGTTTGTGCCTTCCCCAGGAATATATTAAGTCTGCATAGAAACCTAATTTATCCTAGCATATTCCCATCCCCCTATTTCACAACATATATCTAATTAGTCATTTTTGAAATGTCTCTCAGATTCACCACATTTTTCCATTTCCATTGGTATCATCTTAATTTAGCCTTTTATTGTCTTACAACGGAATAATGTGAAAACATTTTATCAACTTCTACTCTCTATTGTAAATAATAACCAATATCTCAGCTCAAGATATCATTCTAAAACTTCTAATATTTTACTTCAGGAAAAAGGAAGTTGAACCCTGAAAGAATCAGTTAAATGTAAAAAGTACTGATGAATAAGGAAATTTATAAATACATATTTTGGGGTTTTTTTTGTTTTGTTTTTAAATTTTAATTCCAGTATAGTCAACATACAGTATTATAGTATTATATTAGTTTCAGGTGTACAATATAGTGACTAAATAATTCTATATATTACTCAGTGCTCATCAAGATAAGTGAACTCTTAATCCCCTTCACCTTTCTCACCCATATCCCCAACCCACCTCTGTTTTTATAACCATCTGTTTGTTCTCCATGGTTAAGAGTCTGTTTTTCAGTTTGTCTCTTTTTTTGTCCTTTATCTGTTTGTTTTGTTTCTTAAATTCCACATATGAATGAAATCACATAGTATTTGTTTTTCTCTGACTTATTTCACTTAAAATTATACTCTCTAGCTCCATCTGTGTTGTTGCAAATGGCAAGATTTCATTCTTTTTTTATGGCTGAATAACATTCCATTGTATATATACACCACTTCTTTATTAATCCATCTATTGATGTACACTTGGGCTGCTTCCATAGTTAGGCCACTGTAAATAATGCTGCAATAAACATCTATCCCTTCAAATTAGTGTTTTTGTATTCTTTGGGTAAATATCCAATAGTGCAATTACAGGATCATAAGGTAGTTCTATTTTTCATTTTTTGAGGAACTTCTATACTGTTTTTCCACATTAGCTGCACCAGTTTGCATTCCCACCAACAGTGCAAGAGGGTTCCTTTTTCTCCAGATCTTCACCAACACTTGTTTCTTGTGTTGTTGATTTTAGCCATTCTGACAGGTGTGAGGTGATGTCGCATTGTGGTATTGATTTGCATTTCCCTGATAAGGGATGTTGAGTATCTTTTCATGTGTCTGTTGGCCA
This sequence comes from Phoca vitulina, assembly GCF_004348235.1. Lineage (NCBI taxonomy): Eukaryota > Metazoa > Chordata > Mammalia > Carnivora > Phocidae > Phoca > Phoca vitulina. The sequence continues at coordinate 19,993 of NW_022590123.1, read as the reverse complement.
TCTGTATATAAATATGTATGTTAATCTAAGTTATAATTGACTATTAAAATCACTATTATTAATAACTAGTTTGGTATGTAACCAGAAGGAACTAAAATATTAGCAAAAAATATAAGCTGGGAGGAGTAGGATCTGGGATAAAATATTGTGGGTTTTTTTTTTCTTTAATTTATGAGGAGGTTAAACAAGAATGAGGATATGTGATAGAAAAAAATTACAAAATATTGACCATTATTTAATTATGGAGATGATTACATGACAGATCATTAGACTTTCTACTTCTTTTTGCAAGCTTGAACATTTCCATGATAAAATTGAAAAACAAAACAAATAAATAAATATAAAAAGAAAATGAAAAAAGGTAGATGCAATCCAAAAAAAAGCTGATATAGCAAAAATAATACTAAAATAGACTTTTATGTTAAAGGCATTTTAGAATATAAACAGCATCTTTACAAAAAAATCACAAGGAACATTTCACTAGGAAGAGGTTAAAATCCTGGCCCTGTGTGTGTCAAACAATATAGCCTCAAAGTATATAAAGAAAAATGATTATACATATATGCAGACATTAACTCCACAATCTTACTGGAAGATTTTTAACATCTCTCTCAGATACCAAATGACTGAACATAACAAATCATAACAATATAAAATATTTAATTGATCCAATTAACCAGCTTAATCTAATGGGCATATATAAAACATACTATATCCAACAATTTAAAAATATCCATTATTTTCAAGCACACATAGACTATTTTAACTTCTGACCACATCATAGTCCATAAAAGCAGTTGTCAACAAATACCAAAAGTAAATACTACAGATGACTCTTAAACAACACAGTTTTGAACTGTGCAGGTCCACTTATACATGGATTTATTTTCAATAAATACAGTACAGTACTGTAAATGTATTTTCTCTTCCTAATTATCTTCTTAATAACATTTTCTTTTCCCTTGCTTACTTCATTGTAAGAATATAGTATATAATACATATAACATACAAAATACATGTTCATTGCTGTCTATGTTACCAGTAAGGCTTCTAGTCAACAGTAGGCTATTAGTAGTTAAGTTTTGGGGGAGTCAAAAGTTATATGCAGATTTTTCATGGGGGTTGGCACCCCAACAACCCCTGCATTGTTCAAGGGTCAACTGTATACTAACCACATTCCATTACCACGTTTAAAATTCAGAATCAGTAATGGAAAGACAAATAAAATCTCATTTTTAGAAATTTAAAAAAACACTTTTCATGTAATTAATGGATTGCAGACAATGAAAATGGAAGTGAGTATATAATTTGAAGAGTATGACAATAAAAAAACTACACATAGGTTGTGGAATGTAGCTAAAGCACTGCTTAGCTCATGGATTTTATTATCTCTACATTATTCCTACTGCTGTTCTGCATTACATAGATTTTCATTCTAACTTTTTGTGAATATTCATTCTACTGCTTCTGTCATTTCTATGTGATCTGACTTCATTTCCCTCTATTTTTTTCTACAAGTTTTTTCATTTATATAATTTTTAAAAGACCCACAAGCTCAGATAAATATGAATATTGTAAATTATAGTTTACTCTGTCATCACCCATACTGAGGGCTGAATTGTCTTCCACCAAAATCCATACAAGGGAGTCCTAACCTCTAGCTCAGAATGTAACTGTATTTGGAAATAAAGTATACACGGAAATGACAAAGTTAAAATGAGGCCATTTGTTTGGGCATTAATCCAATATGAGTAGGGTCCTTAAAGAATAGGAAGGGACATCAGGGATGTGTATGCACAAAAAGATAACCATGGGAAAAGGCAGCAGGAAGGGAGCCATCTGCAAACCAAGGAGAGAGATCTCTGAGGAAGCCAACACTTCTGGCATCTTGATCTTAGGCTTCCAGCCAGTAGAACTATGACAAAATAAATTTCTGTTATTTAAGCCACTCAATCTGTGGTATTTTGTTGAATTATGTAGGGACTACGCCATTATTCTTGGTAGTAATTTTTATTATTGACCAACTAAAAGGGATCTTTGATATCACAGCTGGCTTAATCACCCTTCTGATTGAGGTGAGATTTCAGGTATTTTTGGTTTCTGTTGTTTATCTCTTGTTGAGCAAATATTAACCTTTCTGTATAATTAATGCACTTTCATCCTTTGGTAATTGTAGACTGAGGGAATCAAAATTCATTAAGCCTTCAAACCATCCACATAGAAGTATTTATTCTTAGAGATTTTTTTTAAGCTGGAAGAATAAATATCAGTCGATTTCATTAGTAAAAGCTTTTAGGAACAAAAAACATTGAGAAAAGGTTTCAGATGGATAAATAGATAACCTTGAGTGGAGTATTCTCATATATAGGTAAGTCCTTCTGTTATTGCTCATTCATCAAATGAAATAATTATGTGTATGCCATAAATATGGGATGGATCCATAAAAAGAGTGTCCACTGCAAACTTCATCAATTAGAAACTTCATTATAATTCTATTCTATAAAAATGAACAGTTTATAAGCTTAAATAGGGCCCTGAGCCTTCTTGAGATCTGTCAATCAAGTAAGAAAATTGAGTACATCTGGGCCCTTGAGAGAAAATATTAGTAAAGGTTAATTTACACATACTTGTAAAAATGCATGCTTTCAGGTCCATTAATTTTTCCTCTGTAGGCTAACAACTATAATAAACTATAGATGAATCTGGGGCTTCTGGGTGGCTCAGTCAGTTAAGCATCTGCCTTTGGCTTAGGTCATGATGCCTAAGGGTCTTGGGATTGAGCCCTGCATCAGGCTCCCTGCTCAGTGGGAAGCCTGCTTCTCCCTCTCCCTCTGCAACTCCCCCTGCTTGTACTCTCTTGCTCTCTCTCTCTCTGTCAAAAAAATAAATAAAATCTTTAAAAAAACTAGAGATGAAACAATTTAAAGAAAATGGAACTACTATGACAATAGGAATAAAAACAAAATGCTCAATAATGGACATTTACTATTTTCCCCATTTGTTGTAACTAGGCCTTGATATAAGATGTCTAACATATAGAATCAAAGATTTAGAAAGGACACTAAAAATCAGTTAGTTAAGTTGATCCCAGTGAGAGGACTGTCTTCATCAGAATTCTTGATTATTCTTAAAAATATAGACTTGTTGGCTGTACCCCACATCTACCAAATCAGACTTTCTGGGTGTGGGGCCTTTCTTCTAAATTTTAAACCAGCATCACAGTTTTGATTCTGATGGAATACAGGTTAGAAACAACTGAATTAGTTTAACTTCCACCATTATATAGAAGTACCTTGTAAACAAACTTGTTCTGTAAAAGGCCAGATAGTAAATATTTTTTATTTTGTAGGCTATACAGTCTCTCTCATGACTCCTTAACTCTGCCATTATAATGTGAAATAATACACTGACAATATATAAATAAATAGGCATGGCTGTGTTCTAATAAAAAATTACATATAAAACCAGAAAGAGGAAGGTCACCAAAAATGGTAGAGGAAGAACCTCTGGAAATTCTTTTCTTCAAGAAAGCAATGAAAAAACAGGCAAAAATACACACTCAAATTTCTCAGAATTATGGAAATTCACCAAAATCTTGTGAAAGTCTGAAGAATGTATATTCAAGAAAGAAAAAAACAAACCAAAAGCTGAGTCTTAGTAAAAAAGAGTAATATTTGTGGGTTTTAGCTTGCCTTATTACCATCTTTTTATCCCCTCCAGTTCCACAGTAACTCTGAAAGCCAACAACCCTCAATCTTGGTGAAAAGGAAGAGCCACACAGTGACTAGAGGTGGCAACATGGGGCTTCACAACAACTGGAGGCAGCAGAATGGGGCTGGAGTCCCTTCAAAGCCCCGTTTCCTGAGAAATGTCACTATTTGACCTGTGTGATAGTTCTCTGAGAAATCCCACTTGCAAAGCTGTTTTTATGTGAACATACATGGAATTTGCCCAGCATGAAAAGACTTCTCCCTGGGGGCATATGTCAAAAAAAAGAAAGAAAGAAAAGGAAAGGAAAGAAAAGTATTAAATTGATTAACTTGTAGCTGCCTAAGGCAGGCTATCCAAAAAGCTTTTTTAAAAATCTAGAAATTAAGATGTCCAAGGAAGCTTTGTAACGCTCAGAGGTATTCCTGGGAATGTAGATGCTCATGTGTATAGTTATGCACATGTCTAGAGCTGTGTGAATGTCCAAGAAAGATATGAGAAGGCCTTAAGCTCTCACCTCTGGCTAACCTTGAGACTTTGCACAAGCAGGAAGTGAAATACGAATTTTGAAGGAATCCAATAGATTGAAGTTTTCAGTTACCTAGCTGAGTGTTAAATGTGGGCCTAACCAAGCACAAAAAGCTCTGTGGGAAAGACTAGGAGAATTATTGATTCCACATGACCACTGCATTAATTGAGTAGCCACACACAACAAAGACTTCATGGAATTAGTTTAGAAAAGTAACTAAACAACAAATAAAAGAAAAAACAATGCACAGCAATAGCAACAAACCCTGAATAGGGAGGATAATCTGATTACCAAAGTTTCTATATTGTTTGAAAATTCAGTTTTTGACCAAAAAAAAAATATGAGATGAGCAACAAAAGAAGAAAGAAGAAAGTATGGCCCATACAAAGGAAAGAAAACAATGAATAGAAACTCTCGCTGAGAATACCCAGACATTGTACAAAGACTCTAAATCAGCTATTTTAAGGATGTCCAAAGAACTAAAGGAGACCATGTTTAAAAAAATAATAATAAATATAAGAATGATATCTCACCAAATTGAGAATATCAATAAAAAGAAATTATTAAGAAAAATAGAATTTCTTCACAGTTGTGAAAAATTCACTGAAGGGGTTCAACAACAGATTTGAGCAAACATAAAAAGGAAAAAGCAAACTTGAAGAAAGGCCAATTTAAAGTATCCAATCAAAGAAACTGAAAGAATGAAGAAAAATGAATAGAAGCTCAGAGATCTGTGGGATACCATTAAGGACAACATGTACAAAATAGGATTCCCAGAAAAAAAGAGAAAGAGAAAAATGATCAGAAGGACTATTTGAATAATAGCCAAAATCTTCCTAAATTTGATGAAAAATGTTAGTAAACTCATCCAATAAACTCAACAAACATCAAATAGGATAAACTCAAAGAGATCTACAGACACATCATAGTCAAAAGGTCAAATGCCAGAGATAAAGGAAGAAACTTTAAAGAAGCAATAGAAAAGAGATTCATTATGTACGAGGAATCCTCAAGAAAATTTACAGCTGTTTTGTCACTAGAAACCATGGAACAGAGGCAGTGGGGTGACATATTTAAGATGCTAAAAGAGAAAGATTACAAACCATGGATTTTATATTTAGCAAAACTGTACTTCAAAAAATAAAGGAGAACTTAAAACATTCCCAGGAAAAAAAAAATCATTGTTAGCAGACCAATTCTACAAGAAATACTAAAGGGAATTCTTCAGGCTGAAAGCAAGTGAACTCAGATAGTAATACAAATCAGGATGAAATGAAGGGATATTAGACGGTAACTTGAGTCCACATGAATAAATGAGGAGCACTGGCAAAGGTAACTACTAAGTAAAAGTAAGAGACAATATAAATACATTTTGCTTGTAACATTTTTAATCTTTTATCAGATATAAAAGACAACTGAATAAAGCAATACTTACGAATATGTGTTGATGGACATAGAGTATATAAATTAATTTCTGTGAGAATAATAGCACAAAGAAGGGAAGTCAGAATGAAGATATAGAGAAGAAACAGTTTTGTATATCACTGAATTTAAATTGGTATTAATCTGACATAGATTATTATGAGTTAAGATATTTATTGTAATGCCCAGAGTAATTACAAAAATAAATTTTAAAAATATACTAAAATCAGTAAGGGAATTAAAATAATACATTAGAAAGTATTATTTAGGGGAGCCTGGGTGGCTCAGTTGGTTAAGTGCCCGAGTTGATTTTGGCTCAGGTCCTGGGATCAAGCCCCAAATAAAATAAAATAAAAATAAGTAAATCTTTTTTTAAAAAAAGTATTATTTAACAGAACAGGAGATGGTAATGGAAAAAGAGAGGAGCAAAAAGATGTAAGACATAGAAAACAAATATCAGAATGGAAGATGTAAATTCTATTTATCAGTGATTACATCAATTATAAATGAGTTAAACATTTTATTTTTTTAATTTTTTTAAAGATTTTATTTATTTACTTATTTGAGAGAGAGAGAGAGCATGAGAGGGGGGAGGGTCTGAAGGAGAAGCAGACTCCCCTCTGAGCAGGGAGCCCCATGTAGGGCTCAATCCCAGGACTCTGGGATCATGACCTGAGCTGAAGACTGATGCTTAACCAACTGAGCCACCCAGACACCCTGAGTTAAACATTTTAAATAAAGGCATAGTTTGGAAGAGTGAAATAAAAAATTTATTATATGCCTTCTATAAGAAACATACTTTAGACTCAAAGACACAAATAGGTTGAAAGTAATGGAAAATTATATACCATGGTGAGAGTAGCCAAAAGAGACCTGGGAATGCCTATATTAATGTCAAACAAAATAGACTTTATGACAAAAATTATTAGCGACAATGAGAAACATTTTACAATGATAAAAAGGTCAGTTCAGCAAGAAGATATAATTATAAACATGTATGATCTAAATACAGAGCCCCATAATGCATAAAATAAAAACTGACAGATTTCAATGGGGGGATAGAAAATTCACCATAATAGTTGGACATTTCAATACCCCCCCTTATAATAATGGATAGAACTAGACAGAAGAGCAATGAGGAAATAAGGAGTTGAACAAAGCTATAAAGCAACTGGGCCTAATAGACATCTATAGAACACTCCAACTAAAAACAAAAAAAATATATTTTTCTCAAGGACACATGGAACATTCTCAAGAATAGATCATGTATGAGACCATGGAACATTTTTCAATAAATTCAAAACAACTGAAAGCATACACATTATTATTTGATCAAAATGGAATTAAATTAGAAATCAAACAAAAGGAAATTTGGTAAATTCACAAATATGTAGAAATTAAGCAATATACTCCCATATAACCAATGGGTCAAATTACAATCACAAGAGATATTAGAAAACATTTTGTGATAAGTGAAAACAAATATGCAACATGAAATGTATGGAATACAGCAACAGTAGCACTTCGAGGAAAATTTATAGCTGAAAACACCTACATTAAAAAAGAAAAGGGTGGTTTAGTTGGTTAAGCTTCCAACTCCTGATTTCCTCTCAGGTCATGATTTCAGGATTATGAGATCAAGCCCTGTGTTGGTCTCCACACTGGACATGGAGCCTGTTTAAGAGTCTCTCTCTCTCACTCCCTCTGCCCCCCCCAACCCTTTTTCTCCCTCTCTCTAAAAAAAAAAAAGAAGAAGAAAAAATATCTCAAATCAATAATCTAACTTTCGAACTTAAGACACCAGAAAATAAAGAGGTAACTAAACACAGAGGAAGTAGGAAAAATACATAATCAGTATTAGAGTGGAAATAAATGAGATAAATAAGAGAAAAACAATAGAGAAAACTAACTGAAAACATGGTCCTTTGAAAAGACCAACAGATTTAGCAAATCTATAGCTAAAACTGACCAAGAAAAAAAGAGACAGAACACTGAGATTACTAGAATCAAGTAGAATCAAGAATGAAAGCAGGGGTTTTACAACCATCCATAGGGGGGGGGGGGGAAGCTATAAGGAAATACTGTGAATAATGATACACCAACAAATTATATCACTTAGATGAAATGGACAAATCTCTAGAAATGCAAAACTACTGAAACTACAAGATCTATATCAAGTAAAGAGCTTAAATTAATTATCAAAAACTTTCCTATCCCCTCAAAAAAGGTTAGAAGCAGATGGCTTCCCTGGCTAGTTCTACCAAACATTTAAAGAAGAATTAATGCCAATCCTTTTCAAATTCTTCCAAAAAACAAAAGAAGAAATATTTAGCAGCTCATTCTACAAGGCCAACATTACCCTGATATCAACACTAGATAAAAATATCATAAGAAAACTATAAACCAAGCTCCTTATGAATATAGATCAAGATAATCATCAAGATAATACTAGCAAGCTGAATCTAGCAGTGGAATTATACATCATTAAAAAGATCATACATCATGAACAAATGGAATTTATCTGCAAGGCTGATTTAACATATGAAAATCATAATATACCATATTAATAGAAAAAGGAAAAACTATAATCAACAGATGCAAAAAAAAAGAATTTGACGTCTAACATGCTTTCATGATAAAAAATGAATAAATTAGAAACAGAAAAGTACTGCCTCAAACTGAAAAGGGCATCCATAAAAAATGCATATGTAACATCATGTTTTTTACTGAAAGATGATACTTAACCTTATGATTAGAAACAAGACAAGAATGTCTGCTCTTGCTATTTCAGTCTATATTGTACTGGAGGTTCTATCCAGAGCAATTAGGTGAGAAAAATAGACAAAACACATTGAGATTGGAAAGGAAGAAGTAAAACTGTATCTATCACAGATGACATGATCTCGTAGATAGAAAAGCCCAAAATATTCACAGAAAAAGTATTAGGGCTTTTAAATGACTTCAGTAAGATTGCAGAATACAAGATCAATAGACCCAAATCAATTGTATTTCTATACACTAGGAAGTAACTATCAGAAAATTAATTTAAAAATTGATTTACAATAGTATGAAAAAGAGTAAAACACGTAGGAATAAATCTGAACAAAGAAATGCAAAACTTGCACAATGAAAACTAGAAAGTATCACTGAAAGAAATTTTTTCAAGACCTAAATAAATGGCAAGACATCCTGTATTTGTAGATTGGAACACTTAATATTGTTAAAATGACAAGAATTCTCAAAGTGATGGATAGATTGAATACTATTCTTATCAAAGTCAGAGCTGACCTTTGCAAAAGTTGACATACTGATTCTAAAAGTCCTATGAAAATGCAAGACCCTCAGCATAGCAAAGGCAACCTTGAAAATGAAGAACAAAATTGAAAGCCTCATACATCCTAATTTTAAAACTTATTACAGTTACAGTAATTAAGATTGTTTTACTGGTATAATGATAAACATATGGAACACTGGAAGATCTAGAAATTAACACTTATGGTCAATTGATTTTTGACAATGATATTAAGACAATTCATCAGGTAAAGGATAGTCTTCAAAGGTGCTGGGACAACTGGATATCTGCATACAGACAAAGGAATTTAGACTCCTACCTCACACCATGTAGAAAATTAACTTAAACTTGTTTAAAGACCTAAATGTAAGAGCTAAATCTATAAACTTCTTAGAAGAAAAATGGGTATAAATCTTTCTGGTTTGGATTGGGCAGTAATTTCCTAGACATGACACCTAAAGCATATGTAACCAAAAAAAAAAAAAAAAAAAAAGGTAAATCAGGCTTCATTAAAATTAAAAACTTCCGTGCATCAAATGACACTATCATGACAGTGAGAAGGCAACTTATAGAATGGGAGAAAACATTTGCAAATCATTTATCTGATATCATACAAAATCATATATCTCTGATAATCCTTTATTTTTCAGAGCTCCCATAAAGTTATTTTAGCGAGTATTTAGGGTTTTATTAAAAATTTCATTTCTGTGGGGAAATAAGTTCCTGGAGTTTTCTACTCTACCATCTTTCTAAACCCTCAAATTGCAAGGTTTTAAAAGTTATTATGCCTCGCTTCTATTTTCTAGGCTACCACTGCTTTAATCAATTATACTCTAATACTTGGCAAGTATTAGAGTATTCCTGATATACAAACATTGAAGTTTGGAATTCCACTGACAGATTTGTTCAGGGCAGATAGAACCTCTTTCTCACCTTATACACTCATGTTTCTTTCAAATTCTTTTTATTTTATTTTATTTTATTATGTTATGTTAGTCACCATACATTACTTCATTAGTTTTTGATGTAGTGTTCCATGATTCATTGTTTGCGTGTAACACCCAGTGCTCAATGCAATACGTGCCCTCCTTAATACCAATCACTGGGCTAACCCATCCCCCTACAACCCTCCTCTCGAAAACCTTCAGTTTGTTTCTCAGAGTCCATAGTCTCTCATGGCTCGTCTCCCCCTCCAATTTCCCCCCCTTCATTTTTCCCTTCCTATTATCTTTTTTTTTTAACATATAACATATTATTTGTTTCAGAGGTACAGGTCTGTGATTCATCAGTCTTACAGAATACACAGTGCTCACCATAGCACATACCCTCCCCAATGTCCATCACCCTGCCCCCATCATCTCCACCCCCCACCACTCCAGCAACCCTCAGTTTGTTTCCTAAGATTAAGAGTCTCTTATGTTTTGTCTCCCTCTCTGGTTTCATCTTGTTTCATTTTTTCCTCCATTCCCCTATGATCCTCTGTCTTGTTTCTCAAATTCCTCATATCAGTGAGATCATATGATACTTGTCTTTCTCTGATCGACTTATTTCACTTAGCATAATACCGTCTACTTCCTTCCATATCATTGTAAATGGCAAGATTTCATTTTTTGATGGCTGCATAATATTCCATTGTATATATATACCACTTCTTTATCCATTCATCTGTTGATGGACATCTAGGCTCTTTCCATAGTTTTGCTATTGTGCACATTACTGCTATAAACATCGGGGTGCACTAACCCTTCGGATCACTACATTTGTATCTTTGGGGTAAATACCTAGTAGTGCAATTGCTGGGTCGTAGATTAGCTCTATTTTCAACTTTTTGAGGAACCTCCAGAGTGTTTTCCAGAGTGGCTGCACCAGCTTGCATTCCCACCAACAGTGTAGGAGGGTTCCCCTTTCTCTGCATCCTCACCAACATCTGTCATTTCCTGACTTGTTAATTTCAGCCATTCTGACTGGTATGAGGTGGTATCTCATTGAGGTTTTGATTTGTATTTCCCTGATGCCAAGTGATGTTGAATACTTTTTCATGTGTCCTTTGGCCATTTGGATGTCTTCTTTGCAGAAATGTCTGTTCATGTCTTCTGCCCATTTCTTGATTGGATCATTTGTTCTTTGGGTGTTGAGTTTGATAGGTTCTTTATAGATTTTGGATACTAGTCCTTTATCTGATATGTCATCTGCAAATATCTTCTCCCATTCTGTCGGTTGTCTTTTGGTTTTGTTGACTTTACTGGGCAAAAGCATTTTATCTTGATGAAGTCCCAATAGTTCATTTTTGCCCTTGCTTCCCTTGTCTTTGTTGATGTGTCTGTGAAGAAGTTGCTGCAGCTGAGGTCGAAGAGGTTGCTGCCTGTGTTCTCCTCTAGGATTTTGATGGATTCCTGTCTCACATTGAGGTCTTTCATCCATTTTGAGTCTATTTTTGTGTGTGGTGTAAGGAAATGGTCCAGTTTCATTCTTCTGCATGTGGCTGTCCAATTTTCCCAACACCATTTGTTGAAGAGACTGTCTTTTTTCCATTGGACATTCTTTCCTGCTTTGTTGAAGATTAGTTGACCATAGAGTTGAGGCTGTTTCTGGGCTCTCTATTCTGTTCCATTGATCTATGTGTCTGTTTTTGTGCCAGTACCAAACTGTCTTGATGATGACATCTTTGTAGTAGAGCTGGAAGTCCAGAATTGTGATGCCACTGGCTTTGCTTTTCTATTTTAACATTCCTCTGGCTATTCGGGGTCTTCTCTGGTTCCACACAAATTTTAGGATTATTTGTTCCATTTCTTTGAAAAAAGTGGATGGTATTTTGATAGGGATTGCTTTGAATGTGTAGATTGCTCTAGGTAGCATAGAAGTTTTCACTATATTTGTTCTTCCAGTCCATGAGCATGGAACGTTTTTCCATTTCTTTGTGTCTTCCTCAATTTCTTTCATGAGTATTCTATAGTTTTCTAAGTACAGATTCTTTGCCTCTTTGGTTAGATTTATTCCTAGGTATCTTATGGTTTGGGATGCAGTTGTAAATGGGATCGACTCCTTAATTTCTCTTTCTTCTGTCTTGTTGTTGGTGTATAGAAATGCAACTGATTTCCGTGGATTGATTTTCTATTCTGCCACTTTGCTGAATTCCTGTATGAGTTCTAGCAGTTTTGGGGTGGAGTCTTTTGGGTTTTCCACATAAAGTATCATATCATCTGCAAACAGTGAGAGTTTGACTTGTTTGCTGATTCGTATGCTTTTTATTTCTTCTTTTTGTTGATTGCTGAGGCTAGGACTTCTAGTAATATGTTGAATAGCAGTGGTGAGAGTGGACATCCCTGCCATGTTCCTGACCTTAGGGGAAAAGCTCTCAGTTTTTCCCCATTGAGAATAATATTCACTGTGGGTTTTTCATAGATGGCTTTTATGATATTGAGGTATGTACCCTCTATCCCTACACTCTGAAGAGTTTTGATCAAGAAAGGTGCTGTACTTTATCAAATGCTTTTTCTGCATCTATTGAGAGAATCATATTGTTCTTGTTCTTTCCTTTATTAATGCATTCTATCACATTGATTGATTTGTGGATGTTGAACCAACCTTGCAGCCTAGGAATAAATCCCACTGGGTCGTGGTGAATGATCCTTTTAATGTACTGTTGGATCCTATTGGCTAGTATTTTGGTGAGAATTTTTGCATCCATGTTCATCAGGGATATTGGTCTGTAATTCTCCTTTTTGATGGGGTCTTTGTCTGGTTTTGGGATCAAGGTAATGCTGGCCTTGTAAAATGAGTTTGGAAATTTTCCTTTCATTTCTATTTTGGAACAGTTTCAGAAGAATAGGTATTAATTCTTCTTGAAATGTTTGGTAGAATTCCCCTGGGAAGCCATCTGGCCCTGGGCTTTTGTGTTTTGGGAGATTTTTGATGACTGCTTCTATTTCCTTAGTGGTTATAGGTCTGTTCAGGTTTTCTATTTCTTCCTGGTTCAGTTTTGGTAGTTGATACATCTCTAGGAATGCATCCATTTCTTCCAGATTATCTAATTTGCTGGCATACAGTTGCTCATAATATGTTCTTATAGTATTTTGTATTTCTTTGGTGTTGGTTGTGATCTCTTCTCTTTCATTCATGATTTTATTTATTTGGGTCATTTCCCTTTTCTTTTTGATAAGTCTGGCCAGGGGTTGATCAATCTTATTAATTCTTTCAAAGAACCAGCTCCTAGTTTTGCTGATCTATTCTACTATTCTTTTGGTTTTTATTTCATTGATTTCTGCTGTGATCTTTATTATTTCTCTTCTCCTGCTGGGCTTAGGCTTTATTTGCTGTTCTTTCTCCAGCTCCTTTACGTGTAGTGTTAGGTTGTGTATTTGAGACCTTTCTTGTTTCTTGAGAAAGGCTTCTATTGCTATATACTTTCCTCTTAGGACTGCCTTTGCTGCATCCCAAAGATTCTGAACAGCTGTGTTTTCATTTTCATTTGTTTCCATGAATTTTTTAATTCTTCTTTAATTTCCTTGTTGACCCATTCATTCTTTAGTAGGATGCTCTTTAGCCTGCAAGTATTTGAGTTTTTTCCTACTTTCCTCTTGTGATTAAGTTCTAGTTTAAAAGCACTGTGGTCCGAAAACATGCAGGGAATGATCCCAATCTTTTGGTACCGGTTGAGACTTGATTTGTGACCTAGGATGTGATCCATTCTGGAGAATGTTCCATGGGCACTAGAGAAGAATGTGTATTCTGTTGCTTTGGGATGGAATGTTCTGAATGTATCTGTGAAGCCCATTTGGTCCAGTGTGTCATTTAAAGCCTTTATTTCCTTGTTGATCTTTTGCTTAGATGATCTGTCCGTTTCAGTGAGGGGGGTGTTAAATCCCCTACTATTATTGTATTGATGCTGATGTGTTTCTTTGTTTTTGTTATTAATTGGCTTATATAATTGGCTGCTACCATGTTAGGGTCATAGATATTTACAACTGTTAGATCTTCTTGTTGGATAGACCCTTTAAGTAGGATGTAGTGTCCTTCCTCATCTCTTATTATAGTCTTTGTTTCAAAATCTAATTTGTCTGATATGAGGATTGCCACCCCAGCTTTCTTTTGATGTCCATTAGCATGGTAAATTGTTTTCCACCCCCTCACTTTCAATCTGGAGGTGTCTTTGGGTCTAAAATGAGTCTCTTGCAGGCAGCATATCGATAGGTCTTGTTTTTTATCCAATCTGATACTGTGTCTTTTGATGTTGGGGTATTGACCTATTTTTATTCATTTTGAGGGGGGTTCTCTCTTCTCCCCACTCCTCCTGGATTTTGATGCCTGTTTCCTTCCCCAAATTAGGGAAGTTCTCTGCTATAATTTGCTCCATTATACCTTCTGCCCCTCTCTCTCTTTCTTCTTCTTCTGGGATCCCAATTATTCTAATGTTGTTTCATCTTATGGTATCGCTTATCTCTCGAATTCTGCCCTCGTGCTCCAGTAGTTGTTTATCTCTCTTTTTCTCAGCTTCTTTATTTTCCATCATTTGGTCTTCTATATCACTAATTCTTTCTTCTGCCTCATTTATCCTAGCAGTTAGAGCCTCCATTTTTTATTGCACCTCATTAATAGTCTTTTTGATTTCGACTTGGTTAGATTTTAGTTCTTTTATTTCTCCAGAAAGGGTTTCTCTGGTACCTTCCATGCTTTTTTCAAGCTCAGCTAGTATCTTTTTTTTTTTTTAAGATTTATTTATTTATTTATTTATTTGAGAGAGAGAGAGAGAGAGAAACAGCATGAGATGGAATAGGGTCAGAGGGAGAAGGAGGCTCCCCGCTGAGCTGGGAGCCCGATGTGGGACTCGATCCCAGGACTCCGGGATCATGACCTGAGCCGAAGGCAGTCGCTTAACCAACTGAGCCACCCAGGCGCCCCTCAGCTAGTATCTTTTTAATCCTCATTCTGAACTCTAGTTCTGACATCTTACTAATGTCCGTGTTGATTATGTCCCTGGCAGTTGGTACTGCCTCTTGTTCTTTTTTTTAGGTGATTTTTTCTGTCTTGTCATTTTGTCCAGAGGATAATAGATGAATGAGAGAAGAAAATGCTAACAAGGTAACAACAACCCCGGAAAAATATACACTAAACAAATCAGAAGAGACCTGAAACTGGGGCAGGGGTGGGGGGAAGAAAGGGAAAGAAAAAGAAAAAAAAAAGAGAATATGATCAGGCTGGTGAATAGATCAGAGCCACACACTAGATTTTGGGCGTATTTTGGTCTGTTAGAAGAAACTGCCTCCCAAAATTTTAAAGAAAGAAAAACTTATATATGTACAAAAATAAGGGTAAATACGATGAAGGGATGGAATATGACTGTAAAGATGAAAATTATAAAAGATTTTATAAAGGAATTTATAAGAAGTTGGTTGAAAAAAGAAAGAAGAACTATTTAAAAAAAAAAGAGAGAGAGAATGTGATCAGGCAGGAGACTAGAACAAAGCCATACACTAGAGATTTAGGGTATATTTTGGTCTGTTAGAAGAAACTGTATCCCAAAATTTTAAAGAGAGAAAAACTTATATATATATATATAAAATGAGGTTAACTACAATGAAGGGATAGAATATGACTCTAAAAATGAAAATTTAAAAAGATTTAAAAAGAATTGATAAGATGTTGGTTGAAAAAGGAAAGAAGAAATATTCAAAAAAAAGAAAAAGAAAAAAATAAATTAAAAAAAATTAACTTTGAAAGACTAAAGAATCATGGGGAAAAAGCCACGAATTCTATGTGTTTTATTCCACTAGTGCTGGAGTTCTGCCATTCTCATTGATCAGTAAACTTGGTCTTGGCTGGCTGTTCTCGCTCATCTTCTGGGGGAGGGGCCTGTTGCCATGATTCTCAAATGTCTTTGCTGGAGGTGGAATTGCCCTGCCCTTGCCGGGTCCAGGCTAAGTAATCTGCTTGGGTTTGCTCTCGGGAGCTTTTGTTCCCTGCAAGCTTTCCATACAGCTTTGGAAGACGAGAGTGAAAGTGGTGGCCTCCCAATCTCCGCTCTGTAGGAGCCGAGAACTCAGGGCCCCACTCCTCAATGAGCCCTCAGAGAAAAGCAGTCAATCACTCCTGTCTCCCCAGTCTCCAGCTGCACTCCGTGCTCGCCTGGCCTGTGCCCAAGCATTTCTATCTCTGGCACATGACCCCCTTTGGAGTCTCCAAACCCAGCAGATTCCTGCAGCAGGCTCCTGCACCACTCCTACTGGGGAAGGAAGGGGAGTCTCCCGGATCTGCCACTTGTTGGGTCCCTGCTTGAAGAGCAGTGGCCTGACTGCGCCGCAGATCAAAGTTTATGGCAACCCCGAGCTGAGAGCCCACTCCTTGGTTCCGTCTTTGCAGCCGGCTTCCCCGCTCCAATACTTGGGAGCTCTGCCACACTCAGGCACCCCTGGTCTTTCTGTGCCCCCGAGGGTCCTGAGACCACACTGTCCCAGCGAGGGTTCCACCCCCCGCTTAGCCACTGGAGCGACGTCCCTCAGTGGAGCAGACTTCTAAAAGTTCCAATTTTGTGCTCTGAGGCTCTATCACTTGCTGGTAGCTGGCTGAGGAGGCTCCCTTCCTCTGCAGTCTATCTTCCCAAATATAGCCTTGGATTCACTTCTCTGCACATCTTACCTTCCAGAAAGTGGTCGCTTTTCTATTCAGAGTTGCTGCTATTATTTTCTTCGATCTCCTGTTGAATTTGTAGGTGTTCAGAATGGTTTGATACCTATCTAGCTGAATTCCTGGGACCAGACGAAATTTAGGTCTCCTACTCCTCCGCCATCTTGCTCCCCCTCCTCTTTCAAATTCTTTTAATGACATTTTAAAAATGCTCTGCAATGATCACAAATTCTGAAAAAGCTTTAACAATAAGTTTTTTTTGTTCTTTGTTGTCATTCAACAATATTACCATCAACCTGAAACTTCAGTTCATTTTGGCCATTACCCATGTAAACACTCTTCTCACAGTCTCTTTTGATACAATCAGAAATATTTACAAATCTAGGTTCACAAAAAGGTTCATTTGTAGTTTCATTGATTGCTTTGGGTGCTTTAATCTTTTCTTCCTTCATATTATTATTCATAATCATAGTCATAACTCCATTTTTGAGAACATTTATGCCTCTTTAATCATTATCTTATATTTTAGAGTGGGATCAGACATACCTTTTTGCTTAATTTTTTGGTCTTTCTTTCTGAAATCCAAGGAAATACAGTAGTATCCCAATATTTTAACTGCACATGAATCTACTTAGATATGACATCATTTAGTTCTTAAAATGAAAAGTTTAAAGAGAAAGTGAGTTAGAAAAATATAAGGATTATCCACCTCCTTGCAGCTAATTAGAAAATAGCAATTACTCTTTTACTTGAACCAGACTATTTTAGAAGCACAGGGTCACTGATGTTTGACCTCTTGGCTTCATTCAACCCTGTATCTTGTAGTCAATATGCCTACATGTTCCTTATTCCCTTGAAGAAAAAAATATGTTTACATTCTATATTAGTTCCTATGATGACTATAATAAAGGACAAAAACTAGATGGCCTAAAAGAAAAGAAATTTATCCTCTTAGTGTTCTAGAGGCTTCTAAGTCACGGTGTCAACAGGATCATTCTCCCTCTGTGACTCTGGGTAGAATCCTTCCTTGCCTTCTGCTAATAACCAGAAACCCTTAGCATTCCTTGTCTTTCAGCTGTATTATTTCCATTTATGCCTCTGTTTTTCATATGGCATTCTCCCTGTATAGTCTCAATGCCTTTTTTTTCTTATAAAGACATCAATCATATTGAATTAGGGCCTATCCTAATGACCTAATCTTTACTTGATTATATCAGCAAAGGCCCTATTTCCAAATAAGATCACATTTATAGGTACTAGAGGTTAAGACTTCAGCATATCATTTCGTGTTACAGAGTTTAATTTGTAACATACTCTAAAGTTGGAACTCCAAAAATGATTAAATCTAAAATACACCCCCCCCCATTTTTCAATTACTTCGATAAGCATCACTGCAACCATTCTCTCTAAACTGTTTCTTCCAATGGTACAGAGAATTGCTGAAGATGATGAGCCATTTTAGGGGAACTAAATTCTAATTAACTTTGTGACTGATTAACTTTGTCAGTGTTTTTCAGGAAACAGGAAAGGATTTAAAGATTAATGCAGGTTGTCACAGGTGGCAGCAGACAAGGCCCCAGATGCTCACAAATCCTTTCACCCCTCAGTGGAATATGCATTGTTTAAAGTAAAAATATAAGAAAAAAAATGGAAGGCATGCAATACAACTGACTTCTTAAAACTTTTCACATTTTTCTAACCATTTGGTAGTAGAAATATGTAATAAGAAACAGAAATATGGCCGGAATTAATGCAATAAAAGGCCATGAGAAAATTATACCTGATTAATCAGCTCCTGAACAAAACAAGATCTGTCTGAAATATTAAAGTTAATATTTCCACTAAGCATAATAATATGTTATCATTTTAAAAATAAAATACATTGTCATATATAATGTAATGTAGTAAAACTCTCTCTTGGCAATATTATACATGAGAATTAAAGCAGTTCTCTTAAAATTGGGGAGGGATTTTTTTCCCTAGGCATTGCTTAGAAATGAACATCTATAATATAAATCCAGACTTTTTCTAGACTCAAAATCCCAAACTTAATAAAAATTGGGTCTCTAGATATTTAGACTATTGTTCTTGCTAACACTAAATTATATGTTTATTCAACCATCTGTCCTTCCCCAGTTGGAAAATAGAGAGAACTATAGCATAATCAAGGAAGAAACTTTATACAAACCCATTAATATTTGCCAGTGCATTTAGAATAATCACAAACACATAGTAGGTACTCAGCAAGTATCTCCCTTATAATTAAACAAAGAATCCTAGAAATAATGAGTATTAACTCCACATTAAGATTTGTAGTCCTATTACTGACTAAATTTTTACAAGTGTTTTTTCTTTTAATTAAAATTAGAAAATTAATGTGAAACCATTTTAAATTACAAAGACCTTCACAAGTATAAGTTATTAATATAATTAATGAGTTGATAAATTACATTTTTTTTTTAAATGAAGGCTTTTTTTTTTTTTGTCTTTGGATCATTTATTGTTTCCCTTCTGAGTAAAATTTGATTTTTTTTCATTAAATTCTTTCTCTGGTTCAGATTTTAAGAAGAATTTGGAATGTCTTTTATGTGAAATATATGTTGAGATGAGAGAGAAAAACTATGTTCATAGGATTTGTAGGATTTAAAATATATTAACAAGGAGCATCTGGGTGGCTCAGTCAGCTGTGTCTGACTTTGGGTCAGGTCATGATCTCAGGGTCATGGAGTCAGCTCCACATCAGGCTCTATATTGGCCTCCACCTTGGCTTCACATAGGCTCTTCATCTCTGCACTGGGCTCTGTGCTCAGTGGGGAGTCTGCTTCTCTTTCCCCCTCTGCCCCTCCCCTGGCTCATGCTCTCTCTCTCCAAAACAAATAAATAAAATCTTAAAAAAAATAAAAATAGGAATCTTGAAAAGATGGCAGATGAGTAGCAGACTTTATTCCAACTGGTCCCCAGAATTGAGCTTGATATCTACCAGACCACAATCCACACCCACGAAATCAGCCTGAGAGGTAAGAAGATAGACTGGATCTCTACAAACAGAATATCACAGACGGTTGGTTTTGAGGTATGAAGTGGGGAGCCAGGATTCTGCGGGCAGATATTGGAAGATAAATGGAAGGGAGAGGGAGCCAAGTTGTCAGGATCCTATACCACCAGTGAGCAATAGCCTCCCATGCTGGGGACAGGGCACAGACTCACAGACAGGTAGCGGGGAAAGGACTTTAGGACAGCCCCCCTGAGGGAAACCTGGAGTGGCAGGGCCACGTGTATGAACTGGGGGCGGCTGGTGGTTTTAGAAGCACAAAGGGCAGAGACGTGTCCTGACCTGGAGGCGAGGACTGGGAGTGCAGCTGAGGGGCACACAACCCAGATGCTGCAGTTTATAGCAGCACAGACAGAAATGGAGATAGCAT
>NW_022590122.1:0-24180 GCF_004348235.1 Phoca vitulina | reverse complement strand
ATGCTATCTCCATTTCTGTCTGTGCTGCTATAAACTGCAGCATCTGGGTTGTGTGCCCCTCAGCTGCACTCCCAGTCCTCGCCTCCAGGTCAGGACACGTCTCTGCCCTTTGTGCTTCTAAAACCACCAGCCGCCCCCAGTTCATACACGTGGCCCTGCCACTCCAGGTTTCCCTCAGGGGGGCTGTCCTAAAGTCCTTTCCCCGCTACCTGTCTGTGAGTCTGTGCCCTGTCCCCAGCATGGGAGGCTATTGCTCACTGGTGGTATAGGATCCTGACAACTTGGCTCCCTCTCCCTTCCATTTATCTTCCAATATCTGCCCGCAGAATCCTGGCTCCCCACTTCATACCTCAAAACCAACCGTCTGTGATATTCTGTTTGTAGAGATCCAGTCTATCTTCTTACCTCTCAGGCTGATTTCGTGGGTGTGGATTGTGGTCTGGTAGATATCAAGCTCAATTCTGGGGACCAGTTGGAATAAAGTCTGCTACTCATCTGCCATCTTTTCAAGATTCCTATTTTTATTTTTTTTAAGATTTTATTTATTTGTTTTGGAGAGAGAGAGCATGAGCCAGGGGAGGGGCAGAGGGGGAAAGAGAAGCAGACTCCCCACTGAGCACAGAGCCCAGTGCAGAGATGAAGAGCCTATGTGAAGCCAAGGTGGAGGCCAATATAGAGCCTGATGTGGAGCTGACTCCATGACCCTGAGATCATGACCTGACCCAAAGTCAGACACAGCTGACTGAGCCACCCAGATGCTCCTTGTTAATATATTTTAAATCCTACAAATCCTATGAACATAGTTTTTCTCTCTCATCTCAACATATATTTCACATAAAAGACATTCCAAATTCTTCTTAAAATCTGAACCAGAGAAAGAATTTAATGAAAAAAAATCAAATTTTACTCAGAAGGGAAACAATAAATGATCCAAAGACAAAAAAAAAAAAAGCCTTCATTTAAAAAAAAAATGTAATTTATCAACTCATTAATTATATTAATAACTTATACTTGTGAAGGTCTTTGTAATTTAAAATGGTTTCACATTAATTTTCTAATTTTAATTAAAAGAAAAAACACTTGTAAAAATTTAGTCAGTAATAGGACTACAAATCTTAATGTGGAGTTAATACTCATTATTTCTAGGATTCTTTGTTTAATTATAAGGGAGATACTTGCTGAGTACCTACTATGTGTTTGTGATTATTCTAAATGCACTGGCAAATATTAATGGGTTTGTATAAAGTTTCTTCCTTGATTATGCTATAGTTCTCTCTATTTTCCAACTGGGGAAGGACAGATGGTTGAATAAACATATAATTTAGTGTTAGCAAGAACAATAGTCTAAATATCTAGAGACCCAATTTTTATTAAGTTTGGGATTTTGAGTCTAGAAAAAGTCTGGATTTATATTATAGATGTTCATTTCTAAGCAATGCCTAGGGAAAAAAATCCCTCCCCAATTTTAAGAGAACTGCTTTAATTCTCATGTATAATATTGCCAAGAGAGAGTTTTACTACATTACATTATATATGACAATGTATTTTATTTTTAAAATGATAACATATTATTATGCTTAGTGGAAATATTAACTTTAATATTTCAGACAGATCTTGTTTTGTTCAGGAGCTGA
This sequence comes from Phoca vitulina, assembly GCF_004348235.1. Classification (NCBI taxonomy): domain Eukaryota; kingdom Metazoa; phylum Chordata; class Mammalia; order Carnivora; family Phocidae; genus Phoca; species Phoca vitulina. The sequence goes on along the minus strand of NW_022590122.1, from coordinate 22,546 downwards.
TTAATCAGGTATAATTTTCTCATGGCCTTTTATTGCATTAATTCCGGCCATATTTCTGTTTCTTATTACATATTTCTACTACCAAATGGTTAGAAAAATGTGAAAAGTTTTAAGAAGTCAGTTGTATTGCATGCCTTCCATTTTTTTTCTTATATTTTTACTTTAAACAATGCATATTCCACTGAGGGGTGAAAGGATTTGTGAGCATCTGGGGCCTTGTCTGCTGCCACCTGTGACAACCTGCATTAATCTTTAAATCCTTTCCTGTTTCCTGAAAAACACTGACAAAGTTAATCAGTCACAAAGTTAATTAGAATTTAGTTCCCCTAAAATGGCTCATCATCTTCAGCAATTCTCTGTACCATTGGAAGAAACAGTTTAGAGAGAATGGTTGCAGTGATGCTTATCGAAGTAATTGAAAAATGGGGGGGGGTGTATTTTAGATTTAATCATTTTTGGAGTTCCAACTTTAGAGTATGTTACAAATTAAACTCTGTAACACGAAATGATATGCTGAAGTCTTAACCTCTAGTACCTATAAATGTGATCTTATTTGGAAATAGGGCCTTTGCTGATATAATCAAGTAAAGATTAGGTCATTAGGATAGGCCCTAATTCAATATGATTGATGTCTTTATAAGAAAAAAAAGGCATTGAGACTATACAGGGAGAATGCCATATGAAAAACAGAGGCATAAATGGAAATAATACAGCTGAAAGACAAGGAATGCTAAGGGTTTCTGGTTATTAGCAGAAGGCAAGGAAGGATTCTACCCAGAGTCACAGAGGGAGAATGATCCTGTTGACACCGTGACTTAGAAGCCTCTAGAACACTAAGAGGATAAATTTCTTTTCTTTTAGGCCATCTAGTTTTTGTCCTTTATTATAGTCATCATAGGAACTAATATAGAATGTAAACATATTTTTTTCTTCAAGGGAATAAGGAACATGTAGGCATATTGACTACAAGATACAGGGTTGAATGAAGCCAAGAGGTCAAACATCAGTGACCCTGTGCTTCTAAAATAGTCTGGTTCAAGTAAAAGAGTAATTGCTATTTTCTAATTAGCTGCAAGGAGGTGGATAATCCTTATATTTTTCTAACTCACTTTCTCTTTAAACTTTTCATTTTAAGAACTAAATGATGTCATATCTAAGTAGATTCATGTGCAGTTAAAATATTGGGATACTACTGTATTTCCTTGGATTTCAGAAAGAAAGACCAAAAAATTAAGCAAAAAGGTATGTCTGATCCCACTCTAAAATATAAGATAATGATTAAAGAGGCATAAATGTTCTCAAAAATGGAGTTATGACTATGATTATGAATAATAATATGAAGGAAGAAAAGATTAAAGCACCCAAAGCAATCAATGAAACTACAAATGAACCTTTTTGTGAACCTAGATTTGTAAATATTTCTGATTGTATCAAAAGAGACTGTGAGAAGAGTGTTTACATGGGTAATGGCCAAAATGAACTGAAGTTTCAGGTTGATGGTAATATTGTTGAATGACAACAAAGAACAAAAAAAACTTATTGTTAAAGCTTTTTCAGAATTTGTGATCATTGCAGAGCATTTTTAAAATGTCATTAAAAGAATTTGAAAGAGGAGGGGGAGCAAGATGGCGGAGGAGTAGGAGACCTAAATTTCGTCTGGTCCCAGGAATTCAGCTAGATAGGTATCAAACCATTCTGAACACCTACAAATTCAACAGGAGATCGAAGAAAATAATAGCAGCAACTCTGAATAGAAAAGCGACCACTTTCTGGAAGGTAAGATGTGCAGAGAAGTGAATCCAAGGCTATATTTGGGAAGATAGACTGCAGAGGAAGGGAGCCTCCTCAGCCAGCTACCAGCAAGTGATAGAGCCTCAGAGCACAAAATTGGAACTTTTAGAAGTCTGCTCCACTGAGGGACGTCGCTCCAGTGGCTAAGCGGGGGGTGGAACCCTCGCTGGGACAGTGTGGTCTCAGGACCCTCGGGGGCACAGAAAGACCAGGGGTGCCTGAGTGTGGCAGAGCTCCCAAGTATTGGAGCGGGGAAGCCGGCTGCAAAGACGGAACCAAGGAGTGGGCTCTCAGCTCGGGGTTGCCATAAACTTTGATCTGCGGCGCAGTCAGGCCACTGCTCTTCAAGCAGGGACCCAACAAGTGGCAGATCCGGGAGACTCCCCTTCCTTCCCCAGTAGGAGTGGTGCAGGAGCCTGCTGCAGGAATCTGCTGGGTTTGGAGACTCCAAAGGGGGTCATGTGCCAGAGATAGAAATGCTTGGGCACAGGCCAGGCGAGCACGGAGTGCAGCTGGAGACTGGGGAGACAGGAGTGATTGACTGCTTTTCTCTGAGGGCTCATTGAGGAGTGGGGCCCTGAGTTCTCGGCTCCTACAGAGCGGAGATTGGGAGGCCACCACTTTCACTCTCGTCTTCCAAAGCTGTATGGAAAGCTTGCAGGGAACAAAAGCTCCCGAGAGCAAACCCAAGCAGATTACTTAGCCTGGACCCGGCAAGGGCAGGGCAATTCCACCTCCAGCAAAGACATTTGAGAATCATGGCAACAGGCCCCTCCCCCAGAAGATGAGCGAGAACAGCCAGCCAAGACCAAGTTTACTGATCAATGAGAATGGCAGAACTCCAGCACTAGTGGAATAAAACACATAGAATTCGTGGCTTTTTCCCCATGATTCTTTAGTCTTTCAAAGTTAATTTTTTTTAATTTATTTTTTTCTTTTTCTTTTTTTTGAATATTTCTTCTTTCCTTTTTCAACCAACATCTTATCAATTCTTTTTAAATCTTTTTAAATTTTCATTTTTAGAGTCATATTCTATCCCTTCATTGTAGTTAACCTCATTTTATATATATATATATAAGTTTTTCTCTCTTTAAAATTTTGGGATACAGTTTCTTCTAACAGACCAAAATATACCCTAAATCTCTAGTGTATGGCTTTGTTCTAGTCTCCTGCCTGATCACATTCTCTCTCTCTTTTTTTTTTAAATAGTTCTTCTTTCTTTTTTCAACCAACTTCTTATAAATTCCTTTATAAAATCTTTTATAATTTTCATCTTTACAGTCATATTCCATCCCTTCATCGTATTTACCCTTATTTTTGTACATATATAAGTTTTTCTTTCTTTAAAATTTTGGGAGGCAGTTTCTTCTAACAGACCAAAATACGCCCAAAATCTAGTGTGTGGCTCTGATCTATTCACCAGCCTGATCATATTCTCTTTTTTTTTTCTTTTTCTTTCCCTTTCTTCCCCCCACCCCTGCCCCAGTTTCAGGTCTCTTCTGATTTGTTTAGTGTATATTTTTCCGGGGTTGTTGTTACCTTGTTAGCATTTTCTTCTCTCATTCATCTATTATCCTCTGGACAAAATGACAAGACAGAAAAAATCACCTAAAAAAAAGAACAAGAGGCAGTACCAACTGCCAGGGACATAATCAACACGGACATTAGTAAGATGTCAGAACTAGAGTTCAGAATGAGGATTAAAAAGATACTAGCTGAGGGGCGCCTGGGTGGCTCAGTTGGTTAAGCGACTGCCTTCGGCTCAGGTCATGATCCCGGAGTCCTGGGATCGAGTCCCACATCGGGCTCCCAGCTCAGCGGGGAGCCTCCTTCTCCCTCTGACCCTATTCCATCTCATGCTGTTTCTCTCTCTCTCTCTCTCTCAAATAAATAAATAAATAAATAAATCTTAAAAAAAAAAAAAGATACTAGCTGAGCTTGAAAAAAGCATGGAAGGTACCAGAGAAACCCTTTCTGGAGAAATAAAAGAACTAAAATCTAACCAAGTCGAAATCAAAAAGACTATTAATGAGGTGCAATAAAAAATGGAGGCTCTAACTGCTAGGATAAATGAGGCAGAAGAAAGAATTAGTGATATAGAAGACCAAATGATGGAAAATAAAGAAGCTGAGAAAAAGAGAGATAAACAACTACTGGAGCACGAGGGCAGAATTCGAGAGATAAGCGATACCATAAGATGAAACAACATTAGAATAATTGGGATCCCAGAAGAAGAAGAAAGAGAGAGAGGGGCAGAAGGTATAATGGAGCAAATTATAGCAGAGAACTTCCCTAATTTGGGGAAGGAAACAGGCATCAAAATCCAGGAGGAGTGGGGAGAAGAGAGAACCCCCCTCAAAATGAATAAAAATAGGTCAATACCCCAACATCAAAAGACACAGTATCAGATTGGATAAAAAACAAGACCTATCGATATGCTGCCTGCAAGAGACTCATTTTAGACCCAAAGACACCTCCAGATTGAAAGTGAGGGGGTGGAAAACAATTTACCATGCTAATGGACATCAAAAGAAAGCTGGGGTGGCAATCCTCATATCAGACAAATTAGATTTTGAAACAAAGACTATAATAAGAGATGAGGAAGGACACTACATCCTACTTAAAGGGTCTATCCAACAAGAAGATCTAACAGTTGTAAATATCTATGACCCTAACATGGTAGCAGCCAATTATATAAGCCAATTAATAACAAAAACAAAGAAACACATCAGCATCAATACAATAATAGTAGGGGATTTAACACCCCCCTCACTGAAACGGACAGATCATCTAAGCAAAAGATCAACAAGGAAATAAAGGCTTTAAATGACACACTGGACCAAATGGGCTTCACAGATACATTCAGAACATTCCATCCCAAAGCAACAGAATACACATTCTTCTCTAGTGCCCATGGAACATTCTCCAGAATGGATCACATCCTAGGTCACAAATCAAGTCTCAACCGGTACCAAAAGATTGGGATCATTCCCTGCATGTTTTCGGACCACAGTGCTTTTAAACTAGAACTTAATCACAAGAGGAAAGTAGGAAAAAACTCAAATACTTGCAGGCTAAAGAGCATCCTACTAAAGAATGAATGGGTCAACAAGGAAATTAAAGAAGAATTAAAAAATTCATGGAAACAAATGAAAATGAAAACACAGCTGTTCAGAATCTTTGGGATGCAGCAAAGGCAGTCCTAAGAGGAAAGTATATAGCAATAGAAGCCTTTCTCAAGAAACAAGAAAGGTCTCAAATACACAACCTAACACTACACGTAAAGGAGCTGGAGAAAGAACAGCAAATAAAGCCTAAGCCCAGCAGGAGAAGAGAAATAATAAAGATCACAGCAGAAATCAATGAAATAAAAACCAAAAGAATAGTAGAATAGATCAGCAAAACTAGGAGCTGGTTCTTTGAAAGAATTAATAAGATTGATCAACCCCTGGCCAGACTTATCAAAAAGAAAAGGGAAATGACCCAAATAAATAAAATCATGAATGAAAGAGAAGAGATCACAACCAACACCAAAGAAATACAAAATACTATAAGAACATATTATGAGCAACTGTATGCCAGCAAATTAGATAATCTGGAAGAAATGGATGCATTCCTAGAGATGTATCAACTACCAAAACTGAACCAGGAAGAAATAGAAAACCTGAACAGACCTATAACCACTAAGGAAATAGAAGCAGTCATCAAAAATCTCCCAAAACACAAAAGCCCAGGGCCAGATGGCTTCCCAGGGGAATTCTACCAAACATTTCAAGAAGAATTAATACCTATCCTTCTGAAACTGTTCCAAAAAATAGAAATGGAAGGAAAACTTCCAAACTCATTTTATGAGGCCAGCATTACCTTGATCCCAAAACCAGACAAAGACCCCATCAAAAAGGAGAATTACAGACCAATATCCCTGATGAACATGGATGCAAAAATTCTCACCAAAATACTAGCCAATAGGATCCAACAGTACATTAAAAGGATCATTCACCACGACCCAGTGGGATTTATTCCTAGGCTGCAAGGTTGGTTCAACATCCACAAATCAATCAATGTGATAGAATGCATTAATAAAGGAAAGAACAAGAACAATATGATTCTCTCAATAGATGCAGAAAAAGCATTTGATAAAGTACAGCACCTTTCTTGATCAAAACTCTTCAGAGTGTAGGGATAGAGGGTACATACCTCAATATCATAAAAGCCATCTATGAAAAACCCACAGTGAATATTATTCTCAATGGGGAAAAACTGAGAGCTTTTCCCCTAAGGTCAGGAACATGGCAGGGATGTCCACTCTCACCACTGCTATTCAACATATTACTAGAAGTCCTAGCCTCAGCAATCAACAAAAAGAAGAAATAAAAAGCATACGAATCAGCAAACAAGTCAAACTCTCACTGTTTGCAGATGATATGATACTTTATGTGGAAAACCCAAAAGACTCCACCCCAAAACTGCTAGAACTCATACAGGAATTCAGCAAAGTGGCAGAATAGAAAATCAATCCACGGAAATCAGTTGCATTTCTATACACCAACAACAAGACAGAAGAAAGAGAAATTAAGGAGTCGATCCCATTTACAACTGCATCCCAAACCATAAGATACCTAGGAATAAATCTAACCAAAGAGGCAAAGAATCTGTACTTAGAAAACTATAGAATACTCATGAAAGAAATTGAGGAAGACACAAAGAAATGGAAAAACGTTCCATGCTCATGGACTGGAAGAACAAATATAGTGAAAACTTCTATGCTACCTAGAGCAATCTACACATTCAAAGCAATCCCTATCAAAATACCATCCACTTTTTTCAAAGAAATGGAACAAATAATCCTAAAATTTGTGTGGAACCAGAGAAGACCCCGAATAGCCAGAGGAATGTTAAAATAGAAAAGCAAAGCCAGTGGCATCACAATTCTGGACTTCCAGCTCTACTACAAAGATGTCATCATCAAGACAGTTTGGTACTGGCACAAAAACAGACACATAGATCAATGGAACAGAATAGAGAGCCCAGAAACAGCCTCAACTCTATGGTCAACTAATCTTCAACAAAGCAGGAAAGAATGTCCAATGGAAAAAAGACAGTCTCTTCAACAAATGGTGTTGGGAAAATTGGACAGCCACATGCAGAAGAATGAAACTGGACCATTTCCTTACACCACACACAAAAATAGACTCAAAATGGATGAAAGACCTCAATGTGAGACAGGAATCCATCAAAATCCTAGAGGAGAACACAGGCAGCAACCTCTTCGACCTCAGCTGCAGCAACTTCTTCACAGACACATCAACAAAGACAAGGGAAGCAAGGGCAAAAATGAACTATTGGGACTTCATCAAGATAAAATGCTTTTGCCCAGTAAAGTCAACAAAACCAAAAGACAACCGACAGAATGGGAGAAGATATTTGCAGATGACATATCAGATAAAGGACTAGTATCCAAAATCTATAAAGAACCTATCAAACTCAACACCCAAAGAACAAATGATCCAATCAAGAAATGGGCAGAAGACATGAACAGACATTTCTGCAAAGAAGACATCCAAATGGCCAAAGGACACATGAAAAAGTATTCAACATCACTTGGCATCAGGGAAATACAAATCAAAACCTCAATGAGATACCACCTCATACCAGTCAGAATGGCTGAAATTAACAAGTCAGGAAATGACAGATGTTGGTGAGGATGCAGAGAAAGGGGAACCCTCCTACACTGTTGGTGGGAATGCAAGCTGGTGCAGCCACTCTGGAAAACACTCTGGAGGTTCCTCAAAAAGTTGAAAATAGAGCTAATCTACGACCCAGCAATTGCACTACTAGGTATTTACCCCAAAGATACAAATGTAGTGATCCGAAGGGTTAGTGCACCCCGATGTTTATAGCAGTAATGTGCACAATAGCAAAACTATGGAAAGAGCCTAGATGTCCATCAACAGATGAATGGATAAAGAAGTGGTATATATATACAATGGAATATTATGCAGCCATCAAAAAATGAAATCTTGCCATTTACAATGATATGGAAGGAAGTAGACGGTATTATGCTAAGTGAAATAAGTCGATCAGAGAAAGACAAGTATCATATGATCTCACTGATATGAGGAATTTGAGAAACAAGACAGAGGATCATAGGGGAATGGAGGAAAAAATGAAACAAGATGAAACCAGAGAGGGAGACAAAACATAAGAGACTCTTAATCTTAGGAAACAAACTGAGGGTTGCTGGAGTGGTGGGGGGTGGAGATGATGGGGGCAGGGTGATGGACATTGGGGAGGGTATGTGCTATGGTGAGCACTGTGTATTCTGTAAGACTGATGAATCACAGACCTGTACCTCTGAAACAAATAATATGTTATATGTTAAAAAAAAAAGATAATAGGAAGGGAAAAATGAAGGGGGGGAAATTGGAGGGGGAGACGAGCCATGAGAGACTATGGACTCTGAGAAACAAACTGAAGGTTTTCGAGAGGAGGGTTGTAGGGGGATGGGTTAGCCCAGTGATTGGTATTAAGGAGGGCACGTATTGCATTGAGCACTGGGTGTTACACGCAAACAATGAATCATGGAACACTACATCAAAAACTAATGAAGTAATGTATGGTGACTAACATAACATAATAAAATAAAATAAAATAAAAAGAATTTGAAAGAAACATGAGTGTATAAGGTGAGAAAGAGGTTCTATCTGCCCTGAACAAATCTGTCAGTGGAATTCCAAACTTCAATGTTTGTATATCAGGAATACTCTAATACTTGCCAAGTATTAGAGTATAATTGATTAAAGCAGTGGTAGCCTAGAAAATAGAAGCGAGGCATAATAACTTTTAAAACCTTGCAATTTGAGGGTTTAGAAAGATGGTAGAGTAGAAAACTCCAGGAACTTATTTCCCCACAGAAATGAAATTTTTAATAAAACCCTAAATACTCGCTAAAATAACTTTATGGGAGCTCTGAAAAATAAAGGATTATCAGAGATATATGATTTTGTATGATATCAGATAAATGATTTGCAAATGTTTTCTCCCATTCTATAAGTTGCCTTCTCACTGTCATGATAGTGTCATTTGATGCACGGAAGTTTTTAATTTTAATGAAGCCTGATTTACCTTTTTTTTTTTTTTTTTTTTTGGTTACATATGCTTTAGGTGTCATGTCTAGGAAATTACTGCCCAATCCAAACCAGAAAGATTTATACCCATTTTTCTTCTAAGAAGTTTATAGATTTAGCTCTTACATTTAGGTCTTTAAACAAGTTTAAGTTAATTTTCTACATGGTGTGAGGTAGGAGTCTAAATTCCTTTGTCTGTATGCAGATATCCAGTTGTCCCAGCACCTTTGAAGACTATCCTTTACCTGATGAATTGTCTTAATATCATTGTCAAAAATCAATTGACCATAAGTGTTAATTTCTAGATCTTCCAGTGTTCCATATGTTTATCATTATACCAGTAAAACAATCTTAATTACTGTAACTGTAATAAGTTTTAAAATTAGGATGTATGAGGCTTTCAATTTTGTTCTTCATTTTCAAGGTTGCCTTTGCTATGCTGAGGGTCTTGCATTTTCATAGGACTTTTAGAATCAGTATGTCAACTTTTGCAAAGGTCAGCTCTGACTTTGATAAGAATAGTATTCAATCTATCCATCACTTTGAGAATTCTTGTCATTTTAACAATATTAAGTGTTCCAATCTACAAATACAGGATGTCTTGCCATTTATTTAGGTCTTGAAAAAATTTCTTTCAGTGATACTTTCTAGTTTTCATTGTGCAAGTTTTGCATTTCTTTGTTCAGATTTATTCCTACGTGTTTTACTCTTTTTCATACTATTGTAAATCAATTTTTAAATTAATTTTCTGATAGTTACTTCCTAGTGTATAGAAATACAATTGATTTGGGTCTATTGATCTTGTATTCTGCAATCTTACTGAAGTCATTTAAAAGCCCTAATACTTTTTCTGTGAATATTTTGGGCTTTTCTATCTACGAGATCATGTCATCTGTGATAGATACAGTTTTACTTCTTCCTTTCCAATCTCAATGTGTTTTGTCTATTTTTCTCACCTAATTGCTCTGGATAGAACCTCCAGTACAATATAGACTGAAATAGCAAGAGCAGACATTCTTGTCTTGTTTCTAATCATAAGGTTAAGTATCATCTTTCAGTAAAAAACATGATGTTACATATGCATTTTTTATGGATGCCCTTTTCAGTTTGAGGCAGTACTTTTCTGTTTCTAATTTATTCATTTTTTATCATGAAAGCATGTTAGACGTCAAATTCTTTTTTTTTGCATCTGTTGATTATAGTTTTTCCTTTTTCTATTAATATGGTATATTATGATTTTCATATGTTAAATCAGCCTTGCAGATAAATTCCATTTGTTCATGATGTATGATCTTTTTAATGATGTATAATTCCACTGCTAGATTCAGCTTGCTAGTATTATCTTGATGATTATCTTGATCTATATTCATAAGGAGCTTGGTTTATAGTTTTCTTATGATATTTTTATCTAGTGTTGATATCAGGGTAATGTTGGCCTTGTAGAATGAGCTGCTAAATATTTCTTCTTTTGTTTTTTGGAAGAATTTGAAAAGGATTGGCATTAATTCTTCTTTAAATGTTTGGTAGAACTAGCCAGGGAAGCCATCTGCTTCTAACCTTTTTTGAGGGGATAGGAAAGTTTTTGATAATTAATTTAAGCTCTTTACTTGATATAGATCTTGTAGTTTCAGTAGTTTTGCATTTCTAGAGATTTGTCCATTTCATCTAAGTGATATAATTTGTTGGTGTATCATTATTCACAGTATTTCCTTATAGCTTCCCCCCCCCCCCCTATGGATGGTTGTAAAACCCCTGCTTTCATTCTTGATTCTACTTGATTCTAGTAATCTCAGTGTTCTGTCTCTTTTTTTCTTGGTCAGTTTTAGCTATAGATTTGCTAAATCTGTTGGTCTTTTCAAAGGACCATGTTTTCAGTTAGTTTTCTCTATTGTTTTTCTCTTATTTATCTCATTTATTTCCACTCTAATACTGATTATGTATTTTTCCTACTTCCTCTGTGTTTAGTTACCTCTTTATTTTCTGGTGTCTTAAGTTCGAAAGTTAGATTATTGATTTGAGATATTTTTTCTTCTTCTTTTTTTTTTTTAGAGAGAGGGAGAAAAAGGGTTGGGGGGGGCAGAGGGAGTGAGAGAGAGAGACTCTTAAACAGGCTCCATGTCCAGTGTGGAGACCAACACAGGGCTTGATCTCATAATCCTGAAATCATGACCTGAGAGGAAATCAGGAGTTGGAAGCTTAACCAACTAAACCACCCTTTTCTTTTTTAATGTAGGTGTTTTCAGCTATAAATTTTCCTCGAAGTGCTACTGTTGCTGTATTCCATACATTTCATGTTGCATATTTGTTTTCACTTATCACAAAATGTTTTCTAATATCTCTTGTGATTGTAATTTGACCCATTGGTTATATGGGAGTATATTGCTTAATTTCTACATATTTGTGAATTTACCAAATTTCCTTTTGTTTGATTTCTAATTTAATTCCATTTTGATCAAATAATAATGTGTATGCTTTCAGTTGTTTTGAATTTATTGAAAAATGTTCCATGGTCTCATACATGATCTATTCTTGAGAATGTTCCATGTGTCCTTGAGAAAAATATATTTTTTTTGTTTTTAGTTGGAGTGTTCTATAGATGTCTATTAGGCCCAGTTGCTTTATAGCTTTGTTCAACTCCTTATTTCCTCATTGCTCTTCTGTCTAGTTCTATCCATTATTATAAGGGGGGGTATTGAAATGTCCAACTATTATGGTGAATTTTCTATCCCCCCATTGAAATCTGTCAGTTTTTATTTTATGCATTATGGGGCTCTGTATTTAGATCATACATGTTTATAATTATATCTTCTTGCTGAACTGACCTTTTTATCATTGTAAAATGTTTCTCATTGTCGCTAATAATTTTTGTCATAAAGTCTATTTTGTTTGACATTAATATAGGCATTCCCAGGTCTCTTTTGGCTACTCTCACCATGGTATATAATTTTCCATTACTTTCAACCTATTTGTGTCTTTGAGTCTAAAGTATGTTTCTTATAGAAGGCATATAATAAATTTTTTATTTCACTCTTCCAAACTATGCCTTTATTTAAAATGTTTAACTCAGGGTGTCTGGGTGGCTCAGTTGGTTAAGCATCAGTCTTCAGCTCAGGTCATGATCCCAGAGTCCTGGGATTGAGCCCTACATGGGGCTCCCTGCTCAGAGGGGAGTCTGCTTCTCCTTCAGACCCTCCCCCCTCTCATGCTCTCTCTCTCTCTCAAATAAGTAAATAAATAAAATCTTTAAAAAAATTAAAAAAATAAAATGTTTAACTCATTTATAATTGATGTAATCACTGATAAATAGAATTTACATCTTCCATTCTGATATTTGTTTTCTATGTCTTACATCTTTTTGCTCCTCTCTTTTTCCATTACCATCTCCTGTTCTGTTAAATAATACTTTTTTTAAAAAAAGATTTACTTATTTTTATTTTATTTTATTTGGGGCTTGATCCCAGGACCTGAGCCAAAATCAACTCGGGCACTTAACCAACTGAGCCACCCAGGCTCCCCTAAATAATACTTTCTAATGTATTATTTTAATTCCCTTACTGATTTTAGTATATTTTTAAAATTTATTTTTGTAATTACTCTGGGCATTACAATAAATATCTTAACTCATAATAATCTATGTCAGATTAATACCAATTTAAATTCAGTGATATACAAAACTGTTTCTTCTCTATATCTTCATTCTGACTTCCCTTCTTTGTGCTATTATTCTCACAGAAATTAATTTATATACTCTATGTCCATCAACACATATTCGTAAGTATTGCTTTATTCAGTTGTCTTTTATATCTGATAAAAGATTAAAAATGTTACAAGCAAAATGTATTTATATTGTCTCTTACTTTTACTTAGTAGTTACCTTTGCCAGTGCTCCTCATTTATTCATGTGGACTCAAGTTACCGTCTAATATCCCTTCATTTCATCCTGATTTGTATTACTATCTGAGTTCACTTGCTTTCAGCCTGAAGAATTCCCTTTAGTATTTCTTGTAGAATTGGTCTGCTAACAATGATTTTTTTTTTCCTGGGAATGTTTTAAGTTCTCCTTTATTTTTTGAAGTACAGTTTTGCTAAATATAAAATCCATGGTTTGTAATCTTTCTCTTTTAGCATCTTAAATATGTCACCCCACTGCCTCTGTTCCATGGTTTCTAGTGACAAAACAGCTGTAAATTTTCTTGAGGATTCCTCGTACATAATGAATCTCTTTTCTATTGCTTCTTTAAAGTTTCTTCCTTTATCTCTGGCATTTGACCTTTTGACTATGATGTGTCTGTAGATCTCTTTGAGTTTATCCTATTTGATGTTTGTTGAGTTTATTGGATGAGTTTACTAACATTTTTCATCAAATTTAGGAAGATTTTGGCTATTATTCAAATAGTCCTTCTGATCATTTTTCTCTTTCTCTTTTTTTCTGGGAATCCTATTTTGTACATGTTGTCCTTAATGGTATCCCACAGATCTCTGAGCTTCTATTCATTTTTCTTCATTCTTTCAGTTTCTTTGATTGGATACTTTAAATTGGCCTTTCTTCAAGTTTGCTTTTTCCTTTTTATGTTTGCTCAAATCTGTTGTTGAACCCCTTCAGTGAATTTTTCACAACTGTGAAGAAATTCTATTTTTCTTAATAATTTCTTTTTATTGATATTCTCAATTTGGTGAGATATCATTCTTATATTTATTATTATTTTTTTAAACATGGTCTCCTTTAGTTCTTTGGACATCCTTAAAATAGCTGATTTAGAGTCTTTGTACAATGTCTGGGTATTCTCAGCGAGAGTTTCTATTCATTGTTTTCTTTCCTTTGTATGGGCCATACTTTCTTCTTTCTTCTTTTGTTGCTCATCTCATATTTTTTTTTTGGTCAAAAACTGAATTTTCAAACAATATAGAAACTTTGGTAATCAGATTATCCTCCCTATTCAGGGTTTGTTGCTATTGCTGTGCATTGTTTTTTCTTTTATTTGTTGTTTAGTTACTTTTCTAAACTAATTCCATGAAGTCTTTGTTGTGTGTGGCTACTCAATTAATGCAGTGGTCATGTGGAATCAATAATTCTCCTAGTCTTTCCCACAGAGCTTTTTGTGCTTGGTTAGGCCCACATTTAACACTCAGCTAGGTAACTGAAAACTTCAATCTATTGGATTCCTTCAAAATTCGTATTTCACTTCCTGCTTGTGCAAAGTCTCAAGGTTAGCCAGAGGTGAGAGCTTAAGGCCTTCTCATATCTTTCTTGGACATTCACACAGCTCTAGACATGTGCATAACTATACACATGAGCATCTACATTCCCAGGAATACCTCTGAGCGTTACAAAGCTTCCTTGGACATCTTAATTTCTAGATTTTTAAAAAAGCTTTTTGGATAGCCTGCCTTAGGCAGCTACAAGTTAATCAATTTAATACTTTTCTTTCCTTTCCTTTTCTTTCTTTCTTTTTTTTGACATATGCCCCCAGGGAGAAGTCTTTTCATGCTGGGCAAATTCCATGTATGTTCACATAAAAACAGCTTTGCAAGTGGGATTTCTCAGAGAACTATCACACAGGTCAAATAGTGACATTTCTCAGGAAACGGGGCTTTGAAGGGACTCCAGCCCCATTCTGCTGCCTCCAGTTGTTGTGAAGCCCCATGTTGCCACCTCTAGTCACTGTGTGGCTCTTCCTTTTCACCAAGATTGAGGGTTGTTGGCTTTCAGAGTTACTGTGGAACTGGAGGGGATAAAAAGATGGTAATAAGGCAAGCTAAAACCCACAAATATTACTCTTTTTTACTAAGACTCAGCTTTTGGTTTGTTTTTTTCTTTCTTGAATATACATTCTTCAGACTTTCACAAGATTTTGGTGAATTTCCATAATTCTGAGAAATTTGAGTGTGTATTTTTGCCTGTTTTTTCATTGCTTTCTTGAAGAAAAGAATTTCCAGAGGTTCTTCCTCTACCATTTTTGGTGACCTTCCTCTTTCTGGTTTTATATGTAATTTTTTATTAGAACACAGCCATGCCTATTTATTTATATATTGTCAGTGTATTATTTCACATTATAATGGCAGAGTTAAGGAGTCATGAGAGAGACTGTATAGCCTACAAAATAAAAAATATTTACTATCTGGCCTTTTACAGAACAAGTTTGTTTACAAGGTACTTCTATATAATGGTGGAAGTTAAACTAATTCAGTTGTTTCTAACCTGTATTCCATCAGAATCAAAACTGTGATGCTGGTTTAAAATTTAGAAGAAAGGCCCCACACCCAGAAAGTCTGATTTGGTAGATGTGGGGTACAGCCAACAAGTCTATATTTTTAAGAATAATCAAGAATTCTGATGAAGACAGTCCTCTCACTGGGATCAACTTAACTAACTGATTTTTAGTGTCCTTTCTAAATCTTTGATTCTATATGTTAGACATCTTATATCAAGGCCTAGTTACAACAAATGGGGAAAATAGTAAATGTCCATTATTGAGCATTTTGTTTTTATTCCTATTGTCATAGTAGTTCCATTTTCTTTAAATTGTTTCATCTCTAGTTTTTTTAAAGATTTTATTTATTTTTTTGACAGAGAGAGAGAGAGCAAGAGAGTACAAGCAGGGGGAGTTGCAGAGGGAGAGGGAGAAGCAGGCTTCCCACTGAGCAGGGAGCCTGATGCAGGGCTCAATCCCAAGACCCTTAGGCATCATGACCTAAGCCAAAGGCAGATGCTTAACTGACTGAGCCACCCAGAAGCCCCAGATTCATCTATAGTTTATTATAGTTGTTAGCCTACAGAGGAAAAATTAATGGACCTGAAAGCATGCATTTTTACAAGTATGTGTAAATTAACCTTTACTAATATTTTCTCTCAAGGGCCCAGATGTACTCAATTTTCTTACTTGATTGACAGATCTCAAGAAGGCTCAGGGCCCTATTTAAGCTTATAAACTGTTCATTTTTATAGAATAGAATTATAATGAAGTTTCTAATTGATGAAGTTTGCAGTGGACACTCTTTTTATGGATCCATCCCATATTTATGGCATACACATAATTATTTCATTTGATGAATGAGCAATAACAGAAGGACTTACCTATATATGAGAATACTCCACTCAAGGTTATCTATTTATCCATCTGAAACCTTTTCTCAATGTTTTTTGTTCCTAAAAGCTTTTACTAATGAAATCGACTGATATTTATTCTTCCAGCTTAAAAAAAATCTCTAAGAATAAATACTTCTATGTGGATGGTTTGAAGGCTTAATGAATTTTGATTCCCTCAGTCTACAATTACCAAAGGATGAAAGTGCATTAATTATACAGAAAGGTTAATATTTGCTCAACAAGAGATAAACAACAGAAACCAAAAATACCTGAAATCTCACCTCAATCAGAAGGGTGATTAAGCCAGCTGTGATATCAAAGATCCCTTTTAGTTGGTCAATAATAAAAATTACTACCAAGAATAATGGCGTAGTCCCTACATAATTCAACAAAATACCACAGATTGAGTGGCTTAAATAACAGAAATTTATTTTGTCATAGTTCTACTGGCTGGAAGCCTAAGATCAAGATGCCAGAAGTGTTGGCTTCCTCAGAGATCTCTCTCCTTGGTTTGCAGATGGCTCCCTTCCTGCTGCCTTTTCCCATGGTTATCTTTTTGTGCATACACATCCCTGATGTCCCTTCCTATTCTTTAAGGACCCTACTCATATTGGATTAATGCCCAAACAAATGGCCTCATTTTAACTTTGTCATTTCCGTGTATACTTTATTTCCAAATACAGTTACATTCTGAGCTAGAGGTTAGGACTCCCTTGTATGGATTTTGGTGGAAGACAATTCAGCCCTCAGTATGGGTGATGACAGAGTAAACTATAATTTACAATATTCATATTTATCTGAGCTTGTGGGTCTTTTAAAAATTATATAAATGAAAAAACTTGTAGAAAAAAATAGAGGGAAATGAAGTCAGATCACATAGAAATGACAGAAGCAGTAGAATGAATATTCACAAAAAGTTAGAATGAAAATCTATGTAATGCAGAACAGCAGTAGGAATAATGTAGAGATAATAAAATCCATGAGCTAAGCAGTGCTTTAGCTACATTCCACAACCTATGTGTAGTTTTTTTATTGTCATACTCTTCAAATTATATACTCACTTCCATTTTCATTGTCTGCAATCCATTAATTACATGAAAAGTGTTTTTTTAAATTTCTAAAAATGAGATTTTATTTGTCTTTCCATTACTGATTCTGAATTTTAAACGTGGTAATGGAATGTGGTTAGTATACAGTTGACCCTTGAACAATGCAGGGGTTGTTGGGGTGCCAACCCCCATGAAAAATCTGCATATAACTTTTGACTCCCCCAAAACTTAACTACTAATAGCCTACTGTTGACTAGAAGCCTTACTGGTAACATAGACAGCAATGAACATGTATTTTGTATGTTATATGTATTATATACTATATTCTTACAATGAAGTAAGCAAGGGAAAAGAAAATGTTATTAAGAAGATAATTAGGAAGAGAAAATACATTTACAGTACTGTACTGTATTTATTGAAAATAAATCCATGTATAAGTGGACCTGCACAGTTCAAAACTGTGTTGTTTAAGAGTCATCTGTAGTATTTACTTTTGGTATTTGTTGACAACTGCTTTTATGGACTATGATGTGGTCAGAAGTTAAAATAGTCTATGTGTGCTTGAAAATAATGGATATTTTTAAATTGTTGGATATAGTATGTTTTATATATGCCCATTAGATTAAGCTGGTTAATTGGATCAATTAAATATTTTATATTGTTATGATTTGTTATGTTCAGTCATTTGGTATCTGAGAGAGATGTTAAAAATCTTCCAGTAAGATTGTGGAGTTAATGTCTGCATATATGTATAATCATTTTTCTTTATATACTTTGAGGCTATATTGTTTGACACACACAGGGCCAGGATTTTAACCTCTTCCTAGTGAAATGTTCCTTGTGATTTTTTTGTAAAGATGCTGTTTATATTCTAAAATGCCTTTAACATAAAAGTCTATTTTAGTATTATTTTTGCTATATCAGCTTTTTTTTGGATTGCATCTACCTTTTTTCATTTTCTTTTTATATTTATTTATTTGTTTTGTTTTTCAATTTTATCATGGAAATGTTCAAGCTTGCAAAAAGAAGTAGAAAGTCTAATGATCTGTCATGTAATCATCTCCATAATTAAATAATGGTCAATATTTTGTAATTTTTTTCTATCACATATCCTCATTCTTGTTTAACCTCCTCATAAATTAAAGAAAAAAAAAACCCACAATATTTTATCCCAGATCCTACTCCTCCCAGCTTATATTTTTTGCTAATATTTTAGTTCCTTCTGGTTACATACCAAACTAGTTATTAATAATAGTGATTTTAATAGTCAATTATAACTTAGATTAACATACATATTTATATACAGATGGCCAACAGACACATGAAAAGATACTCAACATCCCTTATCAGGGAAATGCAAATCAATACCACAATGCGACATCACCTCACACCTGTCAGAATGGCTAAAATCAACAACACAAGAAACAAGTGTTGGTGAAGATCTGGAGAAAAAGGAACCCTCTTGCACTGTTGGTGGGAATGCAAACTGGTGCAGCTAATGTGGAAAAACAGTATAGAAGTTCCTCAAAAAATGAAAAATAGAACTACCTTATGATCCTGTAATTGCACTATTGGATATTTACCCAAAGAATACAAAAACACTAATTTGAAGGGATAGATGTTTATTGCAGCATTATTTACAGTGGCCTAACTATGGAAGCAGCCCAAGTGTACATCAATAGATGGATTAATAAAGAAGTGGTGTATATATACAATGGAATGTTATTCAGCCATAAAAAAAGAATGAAATCTTGCCATTTGCAACAACACAGATGGAGCTAGAGAGTATAATTTTAAGTGAAATAAGTCAGAGAAAAACAAATACTATGTGATTTCATTCATATGTGGAATTTAAGAAACAAAACAAACAGATAAAGGACAAAAAAAGAGACAAACTGAAAAACAGACTCTTAACCATGGAGAACAAACAGATGGTTATAAAAACAGAGGTGGGTTGGGGATATGGGTGAGAAAGGTGAAGGGGATTAAGAGTTCACTTATCTTGATGAGCACTGAGTAATATATAGAATTATTTAGTCACTATATTGTACACCTGAAACTAATATAATACTATAATACTGTATGTTGACTATACTGGAATTAAAATTTAAAAACAAAACAAAAAAAACCCCAAAATATGTATTTATAAATTTCCTTATTCATCAGTACTTTTTACATTTAACTGATTCTTTCAGGGTTCAACTTCCTTTTTCCTGAAGTAAAATATTAGAAGTTTTAGAATGATATCTTGAGCTGAGATATTGGTTATTATTTACAATAGAGAGTAGAAGTTGATAAAATGTTTTCACATTATTCCGTTGTAAGACAATAAAAGGCTAAATTAAGATGATACCAATGGAAATGGAAAAATGTGGTGAATCTGAGAGACATTTCAAAAATGACTAATTAGATATATGTTGTGAAATAGGGGGATGGGAATATGCTAGGATAAATTAGGTTTCTATGCAGACTTAATATATTCCTGGGGAAGGCACAAACTCTATTTGGAAATACACAAAGATTTTTATTTCTGGACATATTAAATTTGAGTAATTTTGGAGAAACCTGGATGGAAATATTCACTAGACATTTGAAAATATGAGTCCCTCATGGTAGAAATTTGAACATGGAGATTTGGAATTTATAATAGGAGCACATTGTTGAAATCCAGTATTCTAAATCCACCCCATCTTCTCCCACTCCCAAATTTGTACATAAATCTTGTCCTTCCTTCCTGGAAAGGGGCTTTGCTAGTTTATCTCTGGTAATCTAAATATATGCTAATTTGATAATGGTTTTAAGCATTGCTATTCAAAATGTTGTCTGTAGGGACAGTTAGAAATGAAGAAACATACATGAAAAATTAAATAATCTGGAAGAAATGGATAAATTCCTGGAAGCATACACCCTACCAACACTGAATCATGAAGACATAGAAAATCTGAACAGACCAGAAATAAGAGATTAAAGCAGTAATCAATGATCTTCCAAAGAAGAAAAATGAAGGATCAGATGGCATCACTGGTGAATTCTACCATACATTTAAGGAAGATTTAATGTGAATCCTTCTCAAAGCCTCAGAAAACCTGAAGAGGGAACATGACTTCCAAACTCATTTTTTGAAGACAGCATTACCCTGATACTAAAAGCCAGATTTTAATTCTATAAGAAAAGAAAATTATATGTAAATATCTCTCTCTGTTGATGATTGATACAAAAGTCCTCAACGAAGTAGTAGCAAATGAAATTTAATAGCACATTAAAAAAAAGGATTATTAAAATGATTGGTGGGATTTATTTGCAGGATGCAAAGATGGCTCACCATATGCATATCAATAAATGTGATAGATCATGTTATCAGAATGAAGGATAAAAATTATATGATCATCTCAATAGATGCAGAAAGAAATTTGATCAAATTTGACACCCTTTCATGATAAAAGCTCTCAACAAGTTAGGTAGAGAAGAAATGTACCTCAACCATAACAAAGGCCATATATGACAGGCCTACAGCTAACATTATACTCAATGGTGAAAAGCTAAAAGCTTTTTCTGGAAGAACAGGAAAAAAGCAAGTATGCTGACTCTTGCTATTTCTATTCAACATAGGACTAGAAGTTCTACCCAAAGCAATTAGGCAAGAAAAGAAAATCATCCTTATCTGAAAGGAAGAAGTAAAATTGTCTCTATTTGCAGAAAACATGATTACTACATAGGAAACCCCAAATACTCCAACAAAAACTATTAGAACTAAAAAATTCAATAAAGATATAGGAAACAAAATTAACATAAGAAATCAATTGTGTTTCTATACATTATCAGTGAACTTCCCCCAAAAGAAATTTAAAAAACAGTCCCATTTACAATAGCATCAAAAATAATAAAACACTTGGGAATAAATTTAACCGAGGAACTGAAAACTCTGTATACTGAAAATTATAAACATTGATGAAAATTGAAGATATAAATAAATTGAAAGATATACTGGATTCATGGGGTAGAAAAATTAGTATTGTTAAAATGGCCACACTACCCAGAGCAATCTACAGCTTCAATGCAATTTTTATAAAAAATTCCATTAGCAGTTTTCACAGTAGAAAAAGCAATCCTAAAATTCATATAAACCCACAAAAGTCCCTGAGTGGTAAAAGTACTCTTTAGGGGCACCTGGGTGGCACAGTCGGTTAAGCGTCTGCCTTTGGCTTAGGTCATGATCTCAGGCTCCTGGGATCAAGTCCCACTTCATCTGGCTCCCTGCTCAGCAGGGAGACTGCTTCTCCCTCTCCTTCTACCCCTCCCCCCTGCTTGTGCTCTGTTTCTGTCTGTCTCTCTCAAATAAATGAAATCTTTAAAAAAAAAAAAAGCACTCTTTAGAAAGAATAAAGCAGGAGGCACCACACTTCTTGATTTCAAACTGTATTACAAAGCTAAAGTAATCAAAACAGTGTGATACTAGTGTAAATGTAGACAGACCAATGGAACACAATAGCCCAGAAATAAACTCTATATAGTCAACTTATCTTTGACAAGTGCACCAAGAATACACAAATAGGAAAAGATAGTCTCTGCAATAAGTGGTACTGTGAAAACTGGGTATCTACATGCAAAGGAATTCAACTTCACCCTTATCTTTTACCATATACAAAAAAAACCAACTAGAAATGGATTAAAGACTTAAATACAAGATCTGAAACTATAAGCATTTAGAAGAAAACACAGAGTTTGGTCTTGGCAATAATTTTTTGGATATGACACCAAAAGCCAGGGAACAAAAGTGAAAATAAATAAGTGGGACTACATCAATTAAAAAGCTTTTGCATAGCAAAGGAAATAATCACCAAAATGGCAACCTAAAGAATGAAAGAAAATATTTTCAAACCATGTATCTGATAAAGGGTCAATGTCCAAAATATATAAGTAACAAGTCAATAGCAAAAAAGCAAATAACTCAATTTAAAAAATGGATACAGGCTTTCAGTATAATTTTGGAGAAAAAGATGGCAGAAGAGTAGGGGACCCTATTCCAACTGGTCCCCCGAATTGAGCTGGATATCTACCAGACCACTCTGAAGACCCATGAAATCAGCCTGAGATGTAAGATAGATCTGGATCTCTACAAACAGAATATCGCAGGCCGTTGGTTTTGAGGTATGAAGCGGGGAGCCATGATTCCAAGGGCAGATACTGGAAGATAAACAGAAGGGGGAGGGAGCCATAGGGATCCTACATCACCGGTGAGTGATAGCCTCCTGTGCTGGGGTCAGGGCGCAGACTTGCAGACAGGTAGCAGGGAAAGGACTTTAGGGCAGCCCCCTGGATGGAAACCTGGAGTGGCGGGGCCATGTGTGCAAACTGGGGGCAGCTGGCAGTTTTAGAAGCACAAAGGGCAGAGATGTGTCCTGACCTGGAGG
Source organism: Phoca vitulina (assembly GCF_004348235.1). Taxonomy (NCBI): domain Eukaryota; kingdom Metazoa; phylum Chordata; class Mammalia; order Carnivora; family Phocidae; genus Phoca; species Phoca vitulina. Next base: position 81 of record NW_022590122.1, on the reverse strand, counting down.
CGAGGACTGGGAGTGCAGCTGAGGGGCACACAATCCAGATGCTGCAGTTTATAGCAGCACAGACAGAAATGGAGATAGCAT
>NW_022590121.1:24200-24298 GCF_004348235.1 Phoca vitulina | reverse complement strand
AGATCTGTGATTCAACAGTCTTGCACAATTCACAGCGCTCACCATAGCACATACCCTCCCCAGTGTCTATCACCCAGCCACCCCATCCCTCCCACCCC
>NW_022590121.1:19822-24100 GCF_004348235.1 Phoca vitulina | reverse complement strand
CCCCCCACTCCAGCAACCCTCAGTTTGTTTCCTGAGATTAAGAATTCCTCATATCAGTGAGGTCATATGATACGTCTTTCTCTAATTGACTTATTTCACCCAGCATAACGCCCTCTAGTTCCATCCACGTCGTTGCAAATGGCAAGATTTCATTCTTTTTGATGGCTGCATAATATTCCATTGTATATATATACCACCTCTTCTTTATCCATTCATCTGTCGATGGACATCTTGGCTCTTTCCACAGTTTGGCTATTTTGGACATTCCTACACTTTTATATACATTAATGTTATTATATCACTTACTGTCTGGAGTAGTAAAATGGATAGTTTTTATTTTTGCTCTTCTTAAATATTCTATCATATAACATGCTTTACAAACACTTTTATTACTTCTGAGATGGAACTTATTTTCTGGGAAAGAGTCAAGATTTTGCTTTTATTCTGAACTTTTGTCATAAAAGAAAACCATGTATCAAGGTCAGAAGAGCTTACTCCTGATCCAGACCTCTATTTTAAGGAAGCCCAGGTCACTATCAGGTGGCCTCTACATACAGTTTCTTGATTAAACTGAAACAATGGGTAAGCTGGATAATTGCTAAGAATATTGGCTTTCTGTCTTAAAAAACTATGGGTCTCCAAAATTGCCATGCAATAACTCTGTACTTCCTTGGTCTGTTCCTGTGGAGCTCTTTCATTGCCCATAGTAAGGGTCCTTTCTGGATTGAATAACATTGGCTAAGATTGGATGGCTTCAGAAGACTAGATAAGAAATGTTTACCAATATACCAGACATCAAACTCCTACCTTAAATGCTATCAAATTTAAGCTCTTATCACTTTATTTTTTTCCTTGATAAATTTTCTATACTAATTATTTTGAATCATTTTCTCAGTTAGTGTGTTTTGGACTATTGCAGCTGTTTCGTGATAAAATATTAAAACCTACATTTTGGCATCATCTGAATTTTTTGTGTGTGTGTTAGGTAATATTTTCAATGCTATTAGGGAAAATGATGATCTGATTCATGAAGTGATGGTGGATTAAAAATAAGGCATTGATTTTTATCTCTTCAAAATGCTTAAGAAGAAAAATGGAAGACAACAGATGATAAAAGTCATAGTTAATTTTGTCAAAAGGAAACTGGTTGTCTATATTAATCATAGTTCTTATGATTAAGCCACTCAAATTACCTTGAAGGAGAAGAAAACAAAAAAGTAGGAATAGGATGAAAAGGAGGAAAGAATTTAGTAGAAGGTTACTGAAATATTTCATGGACCCTGAAGAAAGATGTATTTCTAATCCCCTCAGGAACTGAAACTGTTTTTTATTAATTCTATTTTTACTAAATATAATTATTAAGTACAATAAAAATTACTAACTTTTAGCATTTTAGTTTCTTTGTTCTGGTTTTTGAGAAATTATTATCTCTACTTTTTATTAAATATTTGCTTCATTATTTTCTTCTTTTTCTCTGAAACCAGGTTTCGCTCCATTCTCAAGAAGACTTACAGAGGCTATAGACTTTGAAACCTACTTGCAGATCCCTAAGAGAGAAAGATATGGTGAATCCAGCCTGAATCGAGTGCCCATTTTTGGTCCAATCAGTGATGACTAGAGGTGGGTTTCACACAGTGCAAATATGACAGAAGGTGCTCTAACTCTGTAGGATGGGAGGGAAATTTTCAGAAAAATAAAATATACCATGGGTTGATCAAACATCACAAGATTTCTTTTTTTAATATAACATCAACTTTCAGGGTAAAATTACCAATACCTATGTTAATGACCCTTTGTTAATGATGGTTCTAATTGAGACCTCTGTCCAGGAAATGATTTGATCACAAGTGAAGGGTAACCTTGTAAGGAGAGGACATATCTTATTATATCTTAATTTTGACTGTGATATGGATGACTTTTGTTTGTTTTTTATGATAAAATTTGGAAGATTCTATAATGGCCATTGTGTTAGAATTCTAAAGAGAACCAATAGGAAATAGGATGGGGTTGCAGGGAGAGAGAGACAGAGAGAGAGAGAGAGATTGATTTTAAGGAATCAGTTCATGTCATTTTCAGAGATGGCAAGTGGCAAGTCCAAAATCAATAGGGCAAGCTCCTGGTTGGTGATTCAGGTAAGAGTTGATGTTGCATCCTTGAGTTCAGAGGCTGGAAATTCAGGGAGAATTTTTATGTTGCCATCTTAAGACAAGATTCCTTCTTCTTCAGGAAACCTCTGTCTTTTGAACACTTCAAACTGACAGGATGAAGCCCACCCACATTATGGGAGTAATCTACTTTACTTAAAGTCAACTCCTTATAAATATTAATCACATCCTAAGAAATACCTTTGCAGAAATATCTAGATTAGTGTTTCACCAAACAACTGGTTACCATGGTCTAATCAAGTTGACACATAAAATTAACCATTACAGTGATCAAGCCCCCTTGTTTTTCTGTATTAATGCTGAGCTACTAACTACATAGAGCTCTTTAAGGAGAGTCTGTTTATAATGCTTCTTTATCTTCTTGTGATTGTATTTTCTTTAAAGGGATATTCAGTCTGTTTGTTTTCATATTGTTATTTAGGAATGACAAACTTGGCAGAGATGCACTGTGTATATATTTTTTACAATTATTTTTTTAAAATTTCTTTTTTTTTTTTTTTTAAGATTTTATTTATTTATTTGACACAGAGAGAGAGTTAGCGAGAGCAGAACACAAGCGGGGGAGTGGGAGAGGGAGAAGCAGGCTTCCCGCGGAGCAGGGAGCCCAATGCGGGGCTTGATCCCAGGACCCTGGGATCATGACCTGAGCCGAAGGCAGACGCTTGACGACTGAGCCACCCAGGCGCCCCAATTTTTTTAAAATTTCAAGTGCTGCATTTTATTGTTTGCAAACTGCTCTCATATTCTTGCAACAAATGGAATTTACATCATTATAATATATGTGACAGTGGTAAGAAAAGATAAGATGTCTTAGGATTACAACAAATTAAATACTTTCCCCTTCCATTGCTACACGTAGCCAAATCAAAAATGGGGGAAAAACATCTCAAACTGCAGGGAGTGTTGAGAATAAATTCTCATGTAAGTCAAATATTAATGAAAATGAGATTGTATGACTAAGCTGAAAGGTCACAGTAGACCTGGAACTATTAAAAAAAAAGTGTTAAAAACCATTGTAGAGAAACTAAGGATATCAATAAGCAAGCAAAGCAGAATGACGAAATAACTGATATATAAAGGGGATTTAGAACAATAGGCATGAGCAGAATGTGACAGATCCATGTTGTTAAGTCCTTTAGGAAATTCAAAACCTGAGCAAGAACTAGGTTTCACCAGCTGAGAGTTCAAACATAATTTCCACTGAATTGTTAATTTAACAGTGCAAATTATTTAATCTCAATTTAACTTACTCTCTTAAAATGGTTTATATATGGCAATGTTTGGAGCCGTTATTATAGAAAAAAAAAAAGACTGGTAATTGGGTCTGAATTTGAATTTATTATTATAAATCAATTATGTGACATCAATATTTTATCAAGTACATGAAGTGTTTCAAATTGTAAAATAGAGTTGTTAGATTTATTAAAAAGAATGAATAAATTATTATAAAATTCTCAAGCCTAGGTTACTTTATATTGTTTAGAAGGACATGCTTCTATTTATTGTCACCATTAGGAATGTATACTTCCAATTAACACAAAGTCAAATTAATTGAACTGTATAACTCAGAATGAGGGCATTTTTTTTTTTCAAATTAAGGAAAATGAAATTTAATGTTGGGAGAAAATATGTTTTTTTAAGACTTAAAACAAGTTAATTTCTTAGTTCCAAAGCAGATTTTTATTATTATTATTCCCCAAAGGTATTATTTTTTTTCATTTTTAAAAAAATTTTATTATGTTATGTTAATCACCATACATTACATCACTAGTTTTTGATACAGTGTTCCATGATTCATTGTTTGCGTATAAAACCCAGTGCTCCATTCAATTCGTGCCCTCTTTAATACCCATCACCAGGCTAACCCATCCCCCCACCCCCATCCCCTCTAGAACCCTCAGTTTGTTTCTCAGAGTCCATAGTCTCTCATGGTTTGTCTCCCCCCTCATTTCCCTGCCTTCAATTTTTCCCTTCCTACTATCTTCTTTTTTTTTTTTAACATATGATGTATTATTTGTTTCAGAAGTACAGGTCTGTGATTCAACAGTCCTACACAGTTCACAGCGCTCACCATAGCACATACCCTTCCCAATGTCCATCACCCAACTACCCC
>NW_022590121.1:18198-19722 GCF_004348235.1 Phoca vitulina | reverse complement strand
CTCCAGCAACCCTCAGTTTGTTTCCTGAGATTAAGAATTCCTTGTATCAGTGAGAACATATGAAACATGTCTTTCTCTGATTGACTTATTTCGCTCAGCCTAATACCCTCCAGTTCCATCCATGTCATTGCAAATGGCAAGATTTCATTCCTTTTGATGGCTGCATTGTATATATATATATACCACATCTTCTTTATCCATTCATCTGTCAATGGACATCTTGGCTCATTCCATAGTTTGGCTATTGTGGACATTGCTGCTATAAACATCAGGGTGCACGTACCCCTTCGGATCACTACATTTGTATCTTTGGGGTAAATACCAAGTAGTGCAATTGCTGGGTCATAGGGTAGCTCTATTTTCAACTTTTTGAGGAACCTCCATACTGTTTTCCAGAGTGGCTGCACCAGCTTGCATTCCCACCAACAGTGTAGGAGGGTTCCCCTTTCTCCACATCCCTGCCAACATCTATTGTTTCCTGACTTGTTAATTTTAGCCATTCTGACTGGTGTGAGGTGGTATCTCATTGAGGTTTTGATGTGGATTTCCCTGATGCCAAGCAATGTTGAGCACTTTTTCATGTGTCTGTTGGCCATTTGGATGTCTTCTTTGGAAACATGTCTGTTCATGTCTTCTGCCCATTTCTTGATTGGATTATTTGTTCTTTGGGTATTGAGTTTGATAAGTTCTTTATAGATTTTGGATACTAGCCCTTTATCTGAAATGTCATTTGCAAATATCTTCTCCCATTCTGTCGGTTGTCTTGGTTTTGTTGACTGTTTCTTTTGCTGTGCAAAAGCTTTTTATCTTGATGAAGTCCCAATAGTTCACTTTTGCCCTTGCTTCCCTTGCTTTTGGCGATGTTTCTAGGAAGAAGTTGCTGCAGCTGAGGTCAAAGAGGTTACTGTTTGTGTTCTTTAGGATTTTGATGGACTCCTGTCTCACATTTAGGTCTTTCAACCATTTTGAGTCTATTTTTGTGTGTGGTGTAAGGGAATGGTCCAGTTTCACTCTTCTGCATGTGGCTGTCCAATTTTCCCAACACCATTTGTTGAAGAGACTGTCTTTTTTCCATTGGACATTCTTTCCTGCTTTGTTGAAGATTAGTCGACCATAGAGTTGAAGGTCCATTTCTGGGCTCTCTATTCTGTTCCATTGATCTATGTGTCTGTTTTTTGTGCCAGTACCATACTGTCTTGATGATGACAGCTTTGTAATAGTGCTTAAAGTCCGGAATTGTGATGGCACCAGCTCTGCTTTTCTTTTTCTTTCTTTTTTTATTATTATGTTATGTTAATCACCATACATTACATCATTAGTTTTTGATGTAGTGATCCATGATTCATTTTTTGCGTATAATACCCAGTGCTCCATGCAGAACGTGCCCTCTTTAATACCCATCACCATGCTAACCCATCCCCCCACCCTCCTCCCTTCTAGAACCCTCAGTTTGTTTCTCTGAGTCCATAGTCTCTCACGGTTCATCTCCCCCTCCGATTACCCCCCCTTCATTCTTCCCCTCCT
>NW_022590121.1:0-18098 GCF_004348235.1 Phoca vitulina | reverse complement strand
GTTGCAAATGTAAACCCCTGGCCAGACTTGCTTTTCTTTTTCAACATTCCTCTGGCTATTTGGGGTCTTTTCTGGTTCCATACAAATTTTAGGATTATTTGTTCCATTTCTTTGAAAAGAGTGGATGGTATTTTGATAGGGATTGCATTAAATGTGTAGATTGCTCTAGGTAACATTGACATCTTCACAATATTTGTTCTTCCAATCCATGAGCATGGAATGTTTTTCCATTTCTATGTGTCTTCCTCAATTTTTTTCATGAGTATTTTATAATTTTCTGAGTACAGATCCTTTGCCTCTTTGGTTAGATTTATTCCTAGGTATCTTATGGTTTTGGGTGCAGTTGTAAATGGGATCGACTCCTTCATTTCTCTTTCTTCTGTCTTGTTGTTGGTGTATAGGAATGCCACTGATTTCTGTGCATTGATTTTATATCCTGCCACTTTACTGGATTCCTGTCCACAGCAATCAGACAACAAAAAGAAATAAAAGGCATCCAAATCGGCAAAGAAGTCAAACTTTCACGCTTTGCACATGATATGATACTTTATGTGGAAAACCCAAAAGACTTCACCCCAAAACTGCTAGAACTCATACAGAATGAGGGCATTTGCACTCATGATATATGCCACCAAGTCCTAGAGCTGAGATGCCAAAAGACTCAATTTTTTATCACAATATCCAAATTATTCATTTTTCAAAATGCTTTAACTCAGCTTTTAATGTGTTATATTCATATGAAATTTCTGGTAACTCTGATGGTTTCTTTTCTGTGCTCCAAAATAAGGCACAAAAAGGAAAGTATAAAAAAGACTACATACTTTTAAAGTTTCCTAATGTGTGGACTAGGGGAAAGCAAGTATATGGGCAGGAAACTATGTTGTACATTTAATAAACTATGAACACGGAGCACACATGAGTAGATTTTGCTGTACTAATCAAATAAAAGACATAAAATGTTAATGAAACATTTAATGGTCTACATAATCATTATTGTACAGCATAGTAATTAGGTGTAAAATTGTAAGCAACTCATGAAAGTCAATAATCATGATACTTTATATGACATTTTGAGTTCATATGGTGTCCTGACACTCCCTTTTCTTAGTGACACAATGAGAGGCTACTCAAGCAGTTTTATGAATTTTGGTCATTCATATGATGAGACCAATTCATAGTCCGTATCATTTGAAGAAAAAGAAAGAAGATTCCACTTCAGTTCTCACACAGAATAAGACCCTTAGACTCTGGAGTCTCCTCTATGTTTATTTTGCCATTGATGCCCTTCATGAAAGAATAAACCCAGTATTTTCACAACTCCCCAAATACTTGCATGCTTTAAGGGAAGAATCAAAGGTCAGACTTGTACCACAGATAATGATTGCTTGGGGCATTAACCATTATAATAGAATCAGTATGTTAAAATGGGGGGATTATGTTGGGAATTGAGGTAGAGGATGAAATTTTAGGCCAAGAGCCAAAGACAGGGCTTAAAAGGGAGAGAGAGACACAGCCTAGAGAATGCCATGGGGTGGAGTTGAGCAGAGCAGGAGCTGGAGGAAGAAGTTGCCATGGGTTTTCATGCCACTGCTCAGGTAGTGTACAGATCCTGAATCAGTTAGATTAAAGATGCCTGAGTTCCTCTGATTTTAACAAAGCTGGGATCTTCAGCCTCCATCATCATCCTGGGGTTCAACCAGCCTGCAGCAATCCTGCCTCCTTCAGGGCAACCATCACGTAGTAGCTACTTCCAATGGTCTGGTCTTTATGTTTCTTTTCTCAAGACTCAGACAAAGGAGCTGGATGAGAAAAGAATGATTTACATAAAGGAGTTATCATATGGGGGTTTGAAGGAAAAATAATACCCACTTTATTACACCCCTTTACCTCTTTTCATACTTTTTTAGTGATGTCTATTCTTTTTAAAAGAAAAAAAAGTTGGGTAAAAGTAAAATAAAAGCGCTTTCTTCCTCATTTATGCCAGCTCCATGAAGGTGAAAAGAATCTGTAGAAACCTCCATTTGTGCCTTAAGTCATGCACAATGCAAGAGTTTGCAACTGAGAGTTGAAAGATAAATGTTTTGTCAGCAGTCAAGAATCTTCAGTCTTAACTTTTAATGCACATGTGGGAAGGGCTAGAATGGCACAGATTTGCCTGCCCCAAATTTTCTTCCCACTGTTTCAATCTGGTTCCACCCATATTCCCTGGAAGAAGCTGGGCAATTTTCTTCCCCTCAGCTTTGGCCTGTTACTCTTAGAATCTTCCAGCCCAGAGCCCTTGCCTCCTAAACAGTGCATGCTCTGAACTCAGCCCATTTCCCCCACTTTTCTGAGATTTATATTAAGAAAAGAAAAACACAAAAGTTCTAGGTTTATAATCCTGCTGATTTAAGCCATGTCTTACAAAGTACTTGTTTAAAAATATAAGATAATGTCAAACCAAATTTGATTCCTTTTGCATAGAGTTACAACTATATGCCAAGAAAACATAGAGGCTGGCTATTTGGCTTTCCTTAGGGGCTCCGGGGATTAAGAGTTGAGTGCTTCCCAGTTTATGGCCCCCTTTTTAAATCTACATCTTCATCTCTGCAAATCACTCTCTTAGTTTTATTTTTCTTTCTTCTCAGAATCCTACTTTAGTTTACTCTCTTTCTATTATAGCCGTCTACTCCTTGTGTTTGCTTTCTATCTCTATCTTGGGAAAATTATAGACAATATTATTTTATATATGTAAGTAGTTTAAATTTACATATATTGGACTGTGCTAGAAATCTGATCTTTTTTTTCTTCCCTTTGTTTAAACTTAATGATACATATGTAAGATTTATCAGAATGGTTGTATCATATTTCAGATGTTTCAGATATTTTTCCATCACATTTTACTTTATTCAGTTCTGTACTAAGTTCCTTATTTGGACACTTAACATTCCTTTAGGGGCACCTGGGTGGCACAGTCAGTTAAACATCTGACTCTTGGTTTCAGCTCAGGTCATGATCTCAGGGTCATGAGATCCAGCCCCACCTCCGGCTCTGCGCTCAGCATGGAGTCTGCTTGGGTTCTCTCTTCCTCTCCCTCTGCCTCTCCCCTCATAAAATAAGTAAGTAAATCTTAAAAAAAATAAAATAAAAAAATAAAAAAATAAAACATTACTTTCAACTCCCTGCTGTCAGAATATTGTAACAGCAACAACCACAGTAGTAACAACAGTATGATTACATGGTGTTTGTATACTAGTTTCTCTGAGGTATGAAACCAGGAGGGAATTTTTTAGTGATAGGGTCTGGCTAGTGTTATTTCATTTTTTCCTCAAATAATGCACTAGTCTATATTTCCATCAGTAATGTACTAGCATATTTGGTCCCCAACATTCTCACCAATATTTGGTATTATCACATTTTCTCATTTTTGCTAAATAATATTTGCAAGGAGGGCTATTCACTATGGTTTCAATTTCATTTCTCTCTTCATAATGAAGTCCTACATATCTTCATATACTTTCCCTTTTGGTGTCTATTAATATCCATATGAGACTTCTTGTCTTCCTCTTTCACCTAGGTTCCTTAATCATGCTGAGGTGAATCATTAGTCTCTCTTTAACTGTAACAATTTCCATCCAGTCTGTCAACTGTCAGCGGACGTGGCGCATAGTATCCCCTACTGACTTTGTTTTCTAGTTTTACCTCTCCAGAGTCCCATCCTTCATTGTTTAACTCAGGTGCATTCTTTGTCATTAAACCTGTTTTTATTACTCAAATATCATGAGTTCTTCTATGGTTTATTATCTCTACCATCATGTGTCACTTACATTTCTTGAGGTATTAGGGATATTCCTACAACATGTACTCGATATAATAGATTGTGTTGAACATATTTGCATCTTTCATGATGCCAGTTGTGCCCAACACAGTGTTTAGGAAATAGCTGTCTATTGATCGATATATTTGCTGAGGTCTTTAAAAAGTGGTTGCCATCACCCATTACGCATTATGTGATAGGTGATTCATTTATCAGTACATTTTATTTGGTTATAAAGTATCAGCAAGGTTTTATTATAGTTTCACAATCAATGTAGCAATAAAACCTAATAGAAAAGACTAAGCAAATGTTCTTGTTAGTAAAGCTTACATACTTAGGTTAAATGCATTGAAATATTCTTACTCCTATTACATCAAAAGTATTGGTTAACCTTGAACTTTTTATTTTGCTTGCTTACTAGCTGTTTAGCTCAAATTGTCCATAAACATCACTGTTAATTTTATAGAAAAATGTCTTGTAAAACAGTGATGCATGTGGAAATCACTTCCTCATACTCATGCATCCAATGGCAAACAGTGGCACTACAACCAGTTTCTATGGATTTCATGCCCATGGTTATTCTTGAGCTAATCTTTATTCTAATAAAAGTGTCAACCAAATGGTTATTGGTTTTGAGATTTTGGGTTGAGATATATTTAATATTGTCCTAATCGAACTCTACTAACTCTTGAGAAAAAGTCTGCACCCAAAGAATGAAAATAGAAATGGAAGCGATTTTATGCCCTCTTTCCCTAGCCCTTAATCCCAGGCTCTGGATGTAGAAAGGACTGATTAAGAAGTTCAAAATGGATGTAGTGGTGTTAATAATCTTTTTTGAGCCAGAGCTTAACTATTGTTGAGTTACTCAATCTAAGAGTATGGGTAGATTTCTTGCTCTAAGAAGAGCATTGTCAGGAACAAATTATCCTCAAAAGTTTATTTGAATGAAGAAGTCCCTTCAGAGAATGCCCCTCCATGTTCTTGGCCAGATAATAAAACCAGCTTCAGACTGGGGCTTATTCTTCCTGTCTCCTGGCTTCCTAAGACTTACTCAAAGACTGTGGAGCAGAGGCATGCTTAAGCATTATTCATCTTGCTGAGGGTTTGCATTATTTGCCTTGCTGAAGGTGACAAAGTTTGGTAATATTTGGAAAATAAGACACCTTAAAAGCTGTATCCCAAGGCCTAGCATAACATTTGTTTAAATTTAATGGATATTTTGAACCAAATAATAGTCAATGTCTACATATAAGTATATCCAATATTATTCCTTTTCCAAAGCACTCACATACACATATCTTGCAGTGACCTTTCCATTCACAGGTCACTATCTGCTTTCATTCATTATCTTCCACAATAGAACACTGGTGAAAAGTACTTTCTCAATTTCCTATACAACATTGATAAGGCAGCATTTAAAAAAAAAATGAACATATGCATGCAGTGTTTTTTAAAACATCAAAGCCAAAGAGCTATTTTTCTAAATACCGAATGACAAAATTTATAGTTTCTATGCAAGGATAATACATGTAAAATTTCTTAACTTCTCTATTTCAACCTTCTAATTAACCTTGCTTGTTTTAAAAAATTACTTCTTTTTGCAAAGAATTAGTGATTTAAAATACATACTAAATATTAACATATTATATAAAATTTGTACAGATTTATTAATATGTTATTTATTTAAATAATAGCCATTTTAAATATATTTAAACTGCTATTTTTAAAACTATATATTTATTTATTTATATAGCTTCAACTTGAAGAGTTATATAAAGGCTATTATAACTTTAGAGTGATTAATATAAAACTGAGCTTTAGGGCACACATAACCTTCAAATTTTATCAGTGAAGAACCAGCAGAGATATTTATTTATCTTAGTATCATGTATCTGTCTCTCTTCTTAGTATCAGGGAATTCTCCAGACATCCCTCAAAATCCCTGAATGGACTGGATGTCAAACCATAGAATAGTACTTGAAAAATGTTTCTGTTAAACTACTTCATCAGGGTCTACACTTGTTACCCATTTCATCAAAGCTCCTTAACAATTTTTCTACTCAGCTCTGTTCTCTTTCTCCAGTTTATTTTATGTAAGTTTGAAATGGTTAACTGATAAATAAGACCTTAAATCATTCCAAGCATAATATAAAAGAGGAACATGTAATTTACATAGTCTCTAGAAAATTAAGGACTATAAATTGCCTCTCTGGTGACTCTAAGACATGAATGTCTTGTGCTCAGTGATTTAAAAAAATTATATTTATTGTGCAATATTATAATAATGAAAACTCATTAAAAATTACTCACAATCCCACAATTCTAATAAATCTACTTCATTTTCATTTTTATTTTTCTCCCAATTCCCATTAATACCCATGGTTTACACAAGGATATTTATATAACAAAATTTTGTATTTTCTTCTTTTTTAGTTTAATATTTCTGTATTAGACTTCTTTACCTTGGTGGCACACAGTCTTTCAAAATATGAAAGAATTTCTTGAAGCATGCACACACAAAATTTAAAAATGATAAACAATGCTTATGATACTGAAAGCAATGTGTCAAATCTCAATGTGGAGAGATATGGGGATAACACAAACAAACAGACAAACACATAGTTTGTGGCCAAAGCACGAAAAGCTTTAGGCTCTGTCTAAAGAATTTAACCACCAAGGAGGACCCATGAAAAGAGTATTTCCCCAGCTTCACATGCACAGTAATTATGGTCAGAATTCAGCATCTTTATTTAAATTTACCATATTTGTATGTCTTATTCAATCATATGCAGATGCCTTGAGAGGGAAATTGTGGGTCTGGTACTTCAGGCTAATGGGGAAATGGATCCAGAGGAGACAAGAGAACCAGAGGGTAATGAGAGAAGGGTCCCTCGGAAAACCCTGCTCTCAAATCTATATGCATATGTTTCCAACCCATCAAATAAAAATAATAATAATGCCTACTTCATAATATTATGGTAATGATTAAATGAGTCACTACAAAGAGGCTGTTCTAAACAGTCTCTGCTACTCAATACCTGTGGGCTGATTTTCAGTTCTCTAGATCCTAGAAATTAAGCCATTTTCTTGTACCCCTCATATTTCTCATGTCCCTCAACTACGGTGAATACATTCCCTGGTTACATGGGACAGTTCTGGTTTATGCCTACTAGCGTTATTATAAAAACTCTTCCTTTTATGTTCAAAAGTCTCCTATTTTACACAATGATTTATATGGTCACCTTAGCCTGTTTATTTTCCTTTGTAATACTTACCATCATCATCTAACATACTGTGTATTTATTGAATATATATTTATTGTCTGTACTAAGTATAAGCTCCATAGTAAAAAAAAAAAAAAAAAAAAGGTCTTTTTAATGAATTTTCTAGTGTCCAAAACATGTCTGATGTATAACAATGACTTAAAAAATATTAGTTGAATGAATGAACTAATCATCTTGCTCATGGTGGAGCAATAGTTGGGAGATTTCCATGTTATTTTGGGATACCCTTGTTTTAGCAATGGACAGCAAGGCTGTAGCAAGGCTGTCGCAAGATGTGCCAAAGCCTCTCAGGATGTCCAAGTGGGAAAAGTGGTGGAGGGGGGTGGTCTGATCAGCTGCCATGTAAGAGATTGCCACCATCTCTAAAGCAATTAGAATATGACTTCTGGAAAAAGCTTTGACATTATCTCTTATCTTCTTTAACTACTGCTGTTATTCATATTTGCCTTCTTTTATTATTCAAGTTGCCCTGATCATTTTTATTCCAGCATAATTAGGGCCTGTAGCAGGAGGTTGGGGTGGGATCACAAGAAGAGTGTGATTTGTACCTTGCAGCACTTACTTTCCCCCCAAATTATCTCAATCATGGTCTATATATCAGTCAGCCACAAAGACGGTACTGTAGACAGAATAACATGACAACTTGACAGGTCTTAAAAATAATGGCAAAGCGACTTGCAAACTATATTTTGCATTATTATCATAACCACAAAACATTTATTGTGGTGTTATTCGTAAAGTACGTTGCTGAATTCCAAAAAGGTTTGAGAAATAACTCCTCTTAATATCTGAAATGCGTGAATATATTTAGCTTAAATATAGTATATGTGACATAACAAACAACATAGCAACTCAACCTCTGTAGAATGCTGACTATGCTCCAGATGCGGAGCCAGGCACTGTAAAGGCACACTATCTGCCATCAGAGTGCCCAATTCAGTAGGTGAGAGAGGAGTAACTTTTGTTCAATGTGGTGGGTGCTCTGATAGAATCATGCAGAGAGTTATTGAAGGGGCAAATACAAATGCACAGAATATGGTAATTAATCATTGTTTTGGATTTCCATGGAGGAAGGTTTTAGTCAATGTCCTAAGTGGAAGGAGTTGGGGTTAGGGTTGATCTTCAAAACTTTCTTATGATAAACGTTGTGACTGCTTTGATACAACACCACAGGGATTAAAGAATCATCTTCTCTAGGAATTTGTATGGAAAAAAAAAAATAAACCCATAATCTATTTGTGCCAGGAGATAGGAATTGAAATTATATAGCATTTCAAATTCTCTTTCAGTCTCTTAGTTCTTTGAAATGCATCACTTGTCCCTAGGGCACACAATTGCGAAGCTGTTTACTTAATGTTCAGGGATAACAGAGAAGTGTCTGCATATTTCTGGGTGGAAGGCTTTGCTGTTTTATAGATTTTCCATTGCCTCAAAAGCAATGGCCTTTCCAAGAGAACTTAGAAATAATTTTACTAATTTAGATTTCCTCTTAAACAGAATTACCTTTGCACTGCATTAATATATTTCAGCAATAAAATGGCCTTTACATTTTCCTGATGTGTCAGGGACAATTTTAAGTTTTACTTTCTATGCAGTAAGTCCTTCTAAGAGAAAACATAGGATTTCAATTTATATTTCTAAACACCAAAATAAACTCATCTTACATAAATGAACAGTGTCATTGGCTGCAATTTACATCTCAATGTAAATGTCATTTCCCTGCTTATGGTTGAAGCTTTAAGTTCAGGCTTTGAAAAAGGCACTATCTGTTCCTGTTATTACAAGCTACACTCCTGACAGCTCTCACATTAATGACACCAGATTGCTTGCTTTAGTGCTTTCCTTTTTGGAGCTTATTTTGTCATCTTCCACCCCTTCTTTGCCCGTTCTCAAACAGAATACATTCTAATGAGATTTAGAAAAGTTACAAGTTTTCAAACTCAGAAGAGAACTCCCTTTTTTCTGATTTAGGTGACAACATGCCCCAGAATTTATTTAGGAGGTGAAGCCTACACACCTTGGCTAGATTCCATCAGGGCAGAAAGTAGATAGAAAATTACTTTTTCCCAGGTATCACATGTATGTTTAATATAGTTAAGGGTGAGGATAAGTTGTCACAGGGGACTGGACCAAAGCAAGGGGACAGTTTGATTTTGTATGTCCTCTGGGGTATAGAAAAACAAACCTAAATTATATTTTACATTTAAGAAGTATATAGGATAATTTATTAACCTATATCCTATATCCTATATATATATATATATATATATATGTAGTCAACTTATGATAAACAAGTTTTTTTTTATGTCATTTAGGGACTTTTGCTAGATTATATAACTCAAAATAGGTGACAGGCAAAATAGAGAATGCAGAGGGCTAAAAGCTAATTCTTTAAGAGAGATTAGTTCCTCTGGAAGGATTTTAACAATGTGATGGTGATACAGTCTGAGAAATATTATAAGGGACATATGATGATATTAGGTAACAACATGTATGAGAAGTAAAAGGAGATAAAAGCAAAATATTATGTCATTTTTTGTTATGGAAGATAGGACAGTTACTTAGTTTCAAAACAAGAATAGGAATGTCATAGGCATGTTTGAAGAGAAAATATGGTGACCATAAAACCAATAACCAATACTTCCATCTTCGGGATGGGATAATATTCATGAAAGCTCTTTCAGTTATTTGAAAGAAAGTAAGTAGATGGATCCAGATTACTATACTATACTTACTATTATTATTTGGAGAAAAAGCCATATGTTTCTCTAAAATTTAAATTGTGGTGACATATGAAAGAAGATGATGGTTGAGAATTCTAGTGATTTTTTTTTCCTTATTAAATATGGTTCAAAAGGTTCTGTCTCTGAAAACTTCAGATGACATGGGCAGAGCCACAGGATACAAAGTCTTCTCCATGATTTGTCTAGAAGCTTGAATTTCTAATATATTATGGAAATATATTATGCTGCAAATATATCATGGAAAATAAAGGAGAATATCAGATTACTCAAGGTTTAAATGGATAAAAATGAGTCAATAGAAAGCTTAAGATATCAATAGATTACCAGTTCTATGATCAATCATGATTAAAACTTGAAGACATAGAGTAAAAATCCAAAAGCATCTTTCACTCTTTATATTTTCTTTTCACACTGGGGAAAGTAGTACATTTTTATTAGCAATCTGTGTTTAGTTTCTTCATATTCATTGCCAACATTTTCCTGTGTGATGTGTTCACTTGTTATATGTCAGTGTACCAACTATCTGAGAGTGACACTGACAATTATCAAAATATTAGAGAAAAGAATAGGGCTGTTAGAAGGGACAGAGAAGTGTATTTTTTTCTGACTTTTATGATCAACAAAATAAACATGAGAAACATGAATCACAATGTGCTATGAGGCTTCTAAAAGATAAAAATATTATCACAAATGAAATCCTATTTCTGCAATCACAAATGATTCTGATGAGTAAGGGAAGGATCAGTTTCCCGAAGAGAGCCATCTGACTGCAAAAGTGGCTCTCAGATAAATTTGGATTTTAAAAGGACAGAAAGACTTGAAACAAAGTTTCTAAGAAGGTCATAGACCTCAGGACAAATACAAGAGACTAACATGGCATAGTGAGAATGATGTTACGAAGGACAAAGCCTCCAATAAGCATCCCAGCCCTCACCTCCTCTGGGAGCACACAGCTTGTTTGAGGTGGCATTCTTTTGTAGTCTACAGAGAAGCTGTTATTTCTACTGACATAGGTCCACTCATCTGTCTCTTCCACTAGATTCTGGTCTCCTTGAGAAGGAAATGTGTCTTTATGTCTTCTTCACTCAACAGAGTGCCTATTACAAAGTAGGGAACTTAATAAATATTTGGTGAATAAAAGGAAGTACTGTGTACACATAATGTCAAGTGCACCAAAAAAAAAAAAAAAAAAAAAAAAAGACTCTTAAAAATCACGTATGATAGAAGAAAATCAAAGAAGGGATCTCCTTGCTGTTGGCAGTCAACAACACAGAATACAGTCTTTGACATTTTGCACCCATGTTTTCTGTGAGTAAAAACAAACTTGAAACAAAAGGGGATATACTAAACCTAAGTAAGAGAGGATGGATGCTCAAGGGGGATGAAAATGGGAAGAGAACAATACGTCTGCTCTGAATGAGTACAGGCTAGGGTTGCCCAACCTAGTTGAATTATATTCCAGTTCAGGACATAATTCACTCCCTGTATAATTTTCCCATTGTAAAAATTACAAAATGTTATGATAGACTATTTGAGAGCTAGTGAGTTTCCTACCCATTGAGAATCTTAAGCAAGAGCTGGATGTTGGTGTGATGGAGATGGAGAAGATTCAACATGAGAAAGTAGCGGGGCCAGATTGTATTAAGATTCTTTCTCTTCAATGTGAAAATTCTAAGCATGTAAGAATCTTCTTGAACTCATCTCTCATCTTAAGGGTTTTGCCTAACTCTTAAAGGTCTTCTAAAAAAAATTCATTCTCTCCACTTGTTAATCCCTTTTAAGATGTAAAATCATTTTGGTAGGATATAATTGTCAACTATCAGTATTACCTACTTATCAGTTGTGCTTTAGTAAAAATAGTATGATTTTTCTAGTCATATCTATTGTAAAACAATGATTATGGATATAGAATTTATTTCATGTGTTGTTTGATTTTATCTTGGTTCTGCCCTCCCTTAATTATGTAGTTTTGAGTAAGCAACATAAACTTCTAAATTTTAGTTTATGCATGTATTAAATAAGGATAACAGTTTCCTCATACGGTCATGAGGATTAAATGAAATAATGCCTGAAATAGTGGCTAGTGCAGATAATTGTATCAATAAATGTTGAGGTCTAATTGCTCAGTATTTAATTTTTCTGACCCTAATTTTTTTCAGCTGTGAAATGGAGTAAAAGAGAGTCCTTTATCACCTCACAGAATTGTAGTCAAGATTTAATGAGTATGAAATGCATGCAACACAGTGTCTGACTTGTAGTAGTACTTCAACAAGTGCTAGTATTTTCTGCCCTCTTAAAGATCTTGGGGACTGCTGGCAATATTTGACACTCTCTTCTCTATCTGGCCTTAGCTTGCATTATTCATGTTTCCTGTTAGCCTGCTAAAGCACACATTTAAATACCAAGCCCGATATCTCTTGGTTTAGACAGTGATTCTTAATCTTTTCTGAGGATTTAGAACCCCCTTGAGAAGTTCTTGAAAGCAACAGCCTCTCTTTCAAGAAATATACACAGGAACATATATGTATGAATTTCACCCAATTTCAACTAGTTTATGGATCCCTGAAATCAGTTCATGGACCTGTGAGTCCCAGGTTATACGCCATGGTCTATAGCACACACTGGTTGTACATGAAGACACACAAATAATCAAAAATGGAATCACCCATTGCACATTGCTCTCCAACTATAGGCACATCAGCCCTGTATTCATTTGAGTTAGTGTTATCTAGTTTAGTTTTGATGCTTCCAGAGGATTCATACAGAACTTTTCTTTGGAGTATGACTAATACATTGGGGTTCACAAGTGGACACCCTCCATTAATACTAAATGATATTAAAATAAAATGAAAGAAACCTCACTCTGTGAGAAATGCCATCTAGGAATTAAAGAAATGAAACAAAAATACCAACTTATTTAAATAAGGACTATAGAAAGGCTAAAAGAGAAATGAAGAACTTCAAATTAATAAACATAGAAATAAATATGTGCATACATATTCAGGTAATAGCTTACCTAACTCAAGGCAACAAAATGCAATTTTCCACTTGCCTGGTTTAGTGGTTTGATTGATCCACTCTTTGAACTTCTCCCTTACTTGCTGTCAGGAGATCTAATTGCACAAACTAAGCTTTCAAAAGCTATTTAAAGGTTTAGAGAAAAGTGTAGCTGTGTGAGACATAATTTTCTCACACTTCCCAAGTATTTTACCAATAGTAAAAAATAGTTGGATTTTTAGAAAACTCAATACCCCTCCCCACAAAACAGTGATTTTAGAGGTACTATGAAAAAGATAAATAATCTCTGATAGAGAGACATAATAGATAAACATCTATTGCCCAGACCAGGAATATGCAACAAGTGTATTTGAAGCTATTCAAAATGGTAAAGTTCTTCTAGAACGGCTTAACAAGTGGTTTTAGTATGAATTCAGAGCTTCATTTTTCTCATAATATGGTTATCCATAATTTTGTATTAGGCCAACAACTGTCAGGGTTTCTGAGACTGGATATTATCCATTATCTGTGTCAATTTTGGAATTTTGTTGTGTTATTTTAGAACATACCTAAAGCAAATGTGTTCAGTCCAACATACTTTCAATACATTAGGTATTTATATTATAAAGAACTATGCTATCAACTGGTTTTAACATAAATTCAAGAAGATAATTATATTTAATATACTATATTAACTTTATTCATTTGCAATGTCTTTCCAACTTAAGATTTCAAAAAACAAAAAAAACAAAAAAAAACCCCAAAACAAAAAACATTATCTTGTAAGAGTATATGGCTAGGTTTTGGAGTCAGAGTAGATTCAAATTCTGACCACATCATTTACTATTTCTGGAACTTTACAAACCTGTGGTTATGACTCTGATTCTTAGACTCCACTAAGCCAAAGTGTCAAAACTGGCTTCATCAGAGGAATAAAGTGAATTGCTCGGAAAAGGCACAAAGGAGTTGGTTCAGTACAATGTAACACTAAATTAAAATCTAAGGAACATGTGTAAACTGACACCAATTAACTTTTGAGTAACTGAAATCATTTAAGTAAATGGCTAGAATGTAATTGAAGAAAAAAACATTTTAATGTTTTGTTTACAATTCAGAAATCACTACTCCTATACATTACCTGTGTATTTCTATATGACTTAAGAATTTTATACCTCTGTAATGAGACTTCTCTGGATTGGTTTCTAATTGTCCCTTAAAATTTTGCTACTCAGGATATAGTCTTTGAACCAGCAGCTTCTTCCTCACATCGAAGCCTTCAGAAATACAGAATCTTAGGCTCTCCTTGAAACTGTGTTTGAATCTCTATCTTAACAAGATTACTAGGAGATTTGTATGGACATTAAAATTTGAGGACAGTGTCTTGAAGCCTGATAAACATGTCATTTTCCTGGTGTACATTACTTTCAATTTCATTAATCAAAATCTTTTATTTGATCTTTTTTCTTTTAAAAGGGATTCCCCAAACAAACTGAGGGTTCTAGAGGGGAGGGGGTTGGGGGGATGGGTTAGCCTGGTGATGAGTATTAAAGAGGGCACGTTCTGCATGGAGCAAAGGGTGTTATATGCAAACAATGAATCATGGAACACTACATCAAAAACTAATGATGTAATGTATGGTGATTAATATAACATAATAATAAAAAAAATAAAAAGGATTCCCCATATTAAGGAACACAATGCAAAGTTCACATGGATTTTACAAATGAAACCGAAAACTTCAAAGAAATTTCATGCTTTTACCAGCTCAGAATGTTCAAAGAAAGAACAGCCTTTTCTACTTTCATTAGTACACAGTGAGAAAAGATTTAGAAGAATTATGTAACCAAATGCATCATCTAATCACAGGTCTCCACTGAAAAGAATTTAATATAAATTCTGAATTATTGTAAAAATTTTCTCTTCCCCGTTGTAAAGATAAGAGAAAAAATGTTATTAGTCATATCTGATGAACTTCCACTAGTAACTTAGTGACTAAGCTTTTTAAAAATCAGAACACCACTATATGGTTTCCAGAGTAGCTGGAAAAAAAGTGGTTTTAGTTAACTACATAATTCACTTTACATATTCATTTAAATTTTTTCTCTATCCTAAGTAAAAAATATCTCCCTTTGTTTTCAGAAATCTCTACTTGGATTGATAAAATCCTACCTAATTACTGAAAAATCCTTCTGCTTAGTGTGGGAAACACCTACACTGAGTGGTTCTCCTTGAGAATGATGTCTGAGCCTGAAACATTTCTACCTGGTGTCATCATCATTAAATGGCAAGAAAAAAATGACATTTTATCAACAGAATATAAGAGTGATACCACAAGTACATGTATCAATCAGAAAACTTGCTGCTAGAGAAAAAGGATGGCTGGGTCTGAGGCTTTTAATTAATGTGTGTTTGATACTCAACAATTCATTTTGTCACTTTCAGATTCCCTAGTAGGCAAAGAGTGGCAGGAAGGAAAGACTTAAGAAAAAATATGTTAAGAGACAACCTCAAGCTTGAAAAAAATGATGTCATTTTTACCCTCTGTAATTTGGAAATGTATATATTTTCTTTAAAATTTTTGCGCGTAGAAGAAGTTATTCCAAGTTATAGAGAGCAGCTGCTTTCAATATTTCTTGTTAAATGCATTGTATCTTTAAACATATAAGAACCATTGTCATTTGGGGTTTGTAGTTTTGAAGCCCCCTGCTGAGTGGAGTGGGGCGTGGACACTAGGGGAGATGTTATGGAAAAAAAGGCAAGATACAATAGAGACTTATTTTTTTCTCTGTTTAGATAAGAAGATACTTATATTTTCATAAAGGCTTTATACCTTATGAGGAACTTTTCTTATACTGTTTGATGGTAATATTGGGGCCATTAATTAGATATTGCTATTCATATTTTACAGATGAGTAAATTCATGCTCAGTGATGTAAGATGACTCAACCAAAGTGGTAAGAGATATTTGAATTTGGTATCTGGGATTGAAATTCAGGTCTTCTCACTGCAAAGTTTGCTACTAGCCCTACTATGGTGATTCTGAAAACAAAACAAGTTTCAACTAAAATATGTAATAATAATAATAAAATAATAAAAATAATAATAGTTATCACCAATTCTGTGCCTCCTTTGTGCCAAAAACTGATTCCAAAGCTCTAATTAACTCAGTTAACCCTTGTAACAACCTTATTTGTGGGATCCATATTACAGATGTACAAATGGAGACACAGAGAAGTTATATAATTTCCTCTTAGTCACTCAGCCAGGAAGTAGCAGAGTCAAGATTTGAACTCAGGTCACTCACTCCAAATTTCTGTTCTTTATACTTCCCTAATGCAATAATATGTGTGATACGCTTAGCTCAGTACCTGATACAGATTCCCAAGTAATACTATTGCTAATAAGTATTACTATTAATATCTAAAATAGAATCCAGTTTGTCAAAAGAGAATATTTTTGGATAATAGCAATTACATTGTTGAAAAATTACACATTGAAATATTGAGAGTTAAGTATATAATTGATTAATATTTAATTTTTAGTATACAGTTTATACATATACCTGGAATAGGCTCTTTCTGGAATTAAATAAAGTCAATAGAATAATAAATCTCTCCTCAATATTATCAAAACCCACACAAAGACTATTCCTTATATGTCAAAATAACATATAGCAGCAGGCAATGCAGAATAGAATTTCCTTTTTTGTTTGAAAAATAGCTGTGTTCCCTGAGAACAAAAAATCTAAAAATATTTCTTGTTAATACAATCAATTTTAGATATTCACATCTAAGAGGTAAGTACTTTCAGTACTCAATATTTATATATCCAAAAACTGAGACCAATAAAGTTAAATAAGTTGCTTGATCTCACAGTAAATGATAGAACTCAGCATCTAGTCAGTCTGGCTCTGAAGCCTGAGTGGAAAGTTTTAAAACAAGTGGGGGTTAAAACCCCCTTGAGATTTCCCTTTTTTGAAAGGGCTGCAGTGGAGGAAATTCATCACAAGAGACTCTGTGAACTGTGAGAAATTGTGGTTTGATCCCAGAGCCACATATCCAAGTTTATCTACACAAAATAAGCTCTCGTTTTTAATCCTTGCCACGTACAGAAATGCAACGACACATACACATTTGCTTAATTTTCTCCACTAGTTTTATTGTATTTCTATTGTATCTGGAAAGTGGTATCAATGGTATAGTTATTAATTTTATCTCATAGCAAAATGTCCAATTTGTTGGGAAAAATATTAATCTCTTACTAATTCTGTTCTTATTTGATAATGGTTATTTTTGAAATACATGTTCCTACATATTATATGCATTAATTTCTTTATCAGCTCTGATTTGAAGACTAAATTGAGATATGCAATTTTATTTATTTTATTAAACTTGCTTCTAATACAGAACAATATTTTTTAATATTACTACTACAGATTTTATTTCCTCACATTTGTTTTTGTAAGTAAAGCGGCACAAATCATGGAAGTTAACTCACCTCTGTGTTTGGAGCCTGTGTATACTCTTTTACTCACCTGGGATAATATACAGGGATACTTTATGAACTGCCAGGACAAAAACTTCAAGACAAACATTATTTTTTTCATAAAATATAAATATAATTATAATTCCTTACCTTCATACAGCATTTTATTATTTATTTATTATTATTTTATTATTCATTCCATATGCATTCTCTCACTTGAACCTGGTAACAAACCAATGACACAGTTGAGAGATAAATTATTCCAGGTTGTTTTTCTTCTCCTCCTCCTTCTTCCCAAAAGATTCTTAAGAATTTTTGCAGAAAACATAACTCATATGTCAAACTGGGAACCCATGAATGTTTTGTTCAACCCACAAAATTTAGCATGGCACTTTATTTTTAAAAAATGAAGTTTTTGCAATCCTTAAATGTTCAGAAATATCGCATAATATTTACATGATATAAAATGTTTTTCTGTATTTCACAATAGATGTAGTAAGATAGCCACACTTTTATCTCACTTTTTAGTCTTCAAGTGAGAATTGGTGAGGAAATTAATGTAGTATAATATCTAGAAATATATATTTTAAAAATGCCATTACCAACTGAGAGTAGAAAGAAGACACTAAATTTTTGGTTAATCAAATTTTATTTGATAAAATTTCAAATTCCTCTTGAAAATCTGGAAGACATTACTGTATCAGGCCTGCTGTCCTACATGGAAACCAGTGAAGAGTTGTACATTATCTATCTATCTATCTATCTATCTATCTATCTATCTATCTATCTATC